>NW_026783519.1:0-174000 GCF_949774975.1 Lagenorhynchus albirostris | reverse complement strand
TGCTTGCTTAAGGGGGAAGGTGAGTTGGGGTGCTGCATTAAACCAGAGTTTGAAATTAGCACAGATACCGTTCCATAAGCCAAATATGGAATAGACAAGACCTACCCCTTGCTCAACGAAATGGATTCAACAATGAGGTATCACCTCACACCTGGTTGAATAGGCATCATAGAAAATCTACAAGCAAAAAATGCTGGAAAGGGTGTGGAGAAAAGGAACCCTCTTCCACTATTGTTGGGAATATAAATTGATACAGTCACTATGGAGAACAATATGGAATTTCTTAAGAAACTAACAATAGAATTACCATATGATACAGCAATCCCAGTACTGGACATATACCCAGGCAAAACCATAAATCAAAAAGAGACATTCACCGCAATGTTCATTGCATCACTATTTACAATATCGAGGTAATGGAAGCAACCTAAATGCCCACAGACAGACGAATGCATAAAGCCGTGGTACATATATAAAATGCAATATTACTAAGCCATGAAAAGGAATGAAATTCGGTTATTTGTAGAGACGTCAATGCATCTAGAGACTGTCATACAGAGTGAAGTAAGTCAGAAAGAGAAAAACAAATCTTGTATATTCATGCATATATGTGGAACCTAGAAAACCTGTACAGATTAACCATTTTGCAAGGCATAAATAGAGCAACAGATGTAGACAACAAACGTATGGACACCAAGGGGGGAAAGCTGTTGGGGGGGGTGGTGGGAGGAGTTGAGAGACTGGGATTGGCATGTATACATTTATATGTATAAAATAGATAACCAATAAGAACCAATAAAATAAAATTAAAAATTAAAAAGAAATAAAATTTAAACAATAGAAAAAACAATTATTCCCTTCACATACATGTATTTATATGAATAAATTATTTCCATGCTTATATCTGTAAATACAAAAAAGAGGAATAAAATCTACCTTGAACCCAAAACGAAAAAGAGAAAAAAAACACAGAACCCACCAGTTCCACAGAGGAAAACCGTATCAGGGCACTTGCTCCAGTTGTAAACAATTCTGAAGTTGGTCAGTGGTGGGGAATCGTCTCCCATTCAGCCAGCAGCCCCCACGCAACAAGCGTCCTCATTGCAAAGCTGGGGCACCGTGCCGAGGCATCTGTGAGTAAACGTGAGCTGAGCCCCAGGCCAGTTGCTGCTGAACTATTCCCACCCATCCCAGGTAAAACACCTGAATATATACAAGGACTTGAAAGCCTAGAGGGAGGGCCATAGAGCCACACGAGTGACAGCATGCCGGCCGACTTGGTGCCTGCAGGCCAGCCAGGATGGTCCTGGCCCTGGGTGCTCTTCTGGAAGATTTCCATTTCCCTGCCTGAGATACCCGTCCTGTCCCTGCCCCCACTGCTTTTTTCCTTCCTCACCTCTGCCCAGGGAGAAATTCCAGCAGCAGGTATGGGTGACACATCTTCTTCTTTAGCAGGTGGCAGCCTGGCAACTGCTGCAGAAAGTCCAGCAGAGCCCCACTCACACTGGGCCACCCACAAAGCCGTGGCCTCTCACTCCCTCCCACCAGCCCAGCCCCGAGACTGCTGACAGGGCAGAGAAAATGGCGTCAGGCACGGCTGCAGGGGCTCTTGCTGCCTGGAGTGGTATTTATAGTGATCTCAACCCAGGCACACCTGGGGAGGGCTGGCCGGCACGGTAAGGCTGCCCAGGTCAGCCAATCATCACCCCTCAGGGGCTCACAGTTGCAGAAAATGGAACTTGCTGAACCGGCCAGGTCCAAGGAACAGGTGTGGGCTCCTGAGAGTCAGGATAGACAAGGGGCTGCAGCTTTGGCTTGTTTTCTAATCATTTTATCTGGCCCATGAGTGGGAGACAACTTCAAGAAAACCCTCTCCTAATGAGAGGAACCCAGGAGTCAGGGAGAGGAGGGGTGGGTGGTGGTTGGAGACAGAGGCCTGGTGCCCCGGGTGCAGTGGAAGTCTCTGGAAGACCAGGTGGAGGGAGGCCTCACGGAGTGATGCCCAGGGTCACAGACCTGTCGCAGCTGCTGTTTGTTAGTTCAAGTCCTGCTCTGAGGTGCTCTGTGTCAGCTCTGAGCGACAGGTGAGCTGGGGGTGCTCTGCAATGAGGGCTATGTGCACGGTTCCTGTGTGCCCAGCCCTGCCACAGTACCTGCAAGGGTAGCTCTGTATCCTGGGAGGGGCCTGACCACGAGAGCCCTGTGGCCTGGGGTGGGGGTGGGGTACCTGCCCAGGTGAGCTCCATATTCTGGGATTGGTCTGACCACGAGAGCCCCATGGGCTGCTGGGGACCTGGTAAAGGATGTCAGGACAGTCAGTGAAGCCACCGAGGATATACCTCCAGTTGCTCCTAATTCCTACACCCTGCTGGTCATTCTACCAACCACCAGGACATGGTATTCTGTATTAGTCTTCAATGATGCCTTCTTTTGTATTCCATTAGTCCCAGAGTCACAAGAAATTTTGGCTTGTGAGTGGCAGGACTCAACATACAACGAAAACAATACTTCCGGGCCGTCTGGCCCCAAGGGTGCAAAAATTCCCACACCATCTTTGGGGAAAGCTTAGCTAAAGACCTAAAAGTTCTACCTCTGGAAAAGGAAACCCTCCTTCAATATGCAGACGACATTCTGATCGCCAGCCCTACTAAGGAGGCCTCTGAACTACCAAGCCAATAAAGGATAGAAGTTGTCCAAGAAAAAGCTCAAATATCACAGACTGCCGTGACCTGCCTGGGCTTCATTCTCACAGAAGGTTGGAGAAGTCCATCCCAGGAAAGGGAAGAAACCATTTTCAGCCTTACCCCTTTCTAAAACTAGAAGACAGCTTAGGGGTTCCTGGGGAGGCCAGGGTTTGCTGCTTCTGGATCCCTAACTACAGTCTACTAGCTGGGCCTCTATATGAAACACTGAAAGGAAAAGATGATGATCCTTTTGAATAGAATCCAGAAGTGGCCTTTCAAGAATGGAAAGAGCAGTCAATTCAGACCCTTGCCCTGGAACTCCCTAATTTAGCTAAACCCTTTGACCTTTACATTCCCGGTGAAAGGTGAATCGCCATTGGAGAATTAGTGCAAAACCTGGGACCACTTGAAATGGAACAATGCAAGAATGCCATCCAGGTAGGATAAACTATGGTCACCAAGGGGCTTGGCCCACTGCCACATCTGGCCAAGATACTGGCAGTATCTAAAAACCTGGAAATCAGCAGCCCAAAAGGCCACCTCCCTCCTAAGGGAAAAGGACCCCACGTGGTGATCCTAACCACCAACCATGCCCTGAAGTTGCAGGGTTCGCTCCGTGGGCACACCGACCTCGAGTGAGGAGGCCCTCCAACTCCAACATCCAGAGAGATAACCGGGGGCAACAGGGCACCGTGACGACTCGTGTGAACATCACTTGACCTGGACTTTCTCTCATAAAACAACAAGAGTGTGTCCCAAAAGAGTAGACTACTGCTTGCAGGACTTACTGCACCCAGAGGGGAGCTAATAATCTTGGCGGGGGAACCGTATATCACACTGTCACCATAGAAAAGCCTACAGACACCGTGATGATGGTGGCCAGTAAGACCGGCTGGACTCTTGTTTACTTCAAAAGGCTGTTGACTCAGTGGCCATCATGGTCCTTGATCACCACTGACCCTGGACTGTCTGGGAGTTGAGCGGGCAGGGCTCTGACACCTGGTGCTGTTTGTACGTTAATTCAGGGGCCTAATTGAAGAAAGCACAGACTACTGGTCAGAGCATCTAGGCTGGCAGAAACGGTCGGCCTAAGGTGGCCGAACAAATGTGGGGCGGGGTGAAACCGGCCCCCACAGCGTCTCTGCACATCTCTTTCCTGGACCCTTAAAGGTCATTAGAATCTATAACACTTCCAATGCTGCTGCTCAGGTGGACGAGCAGGGAGGCAGGGGGCCTGGGGACAATCAACGTCACCTGGAGGCTGCTGGGGAGAAGCTCTGACCCTCGCCCCAGGGTATGAGGGCTCCCAACTCAGCACTCAGCAGTTACAGAAGAAGGGTCTGCACCCTCAGCACTCCAAGAATGAGGAACGGGACAAAAGGCAGAGGGGGGGTTTGTCCCCAGCAAAGCCCATTAAAAATCCCTGGGAGATAAAAATAGAATCTGGGCAATAAAGTCAAGTCTAACCTTTTTTATCCTTTGTGCTTTGTCTAATTTCACGTGCTCCTAGGGTCCCGCATGCAGAGGTTCCACACCCGGCACTTCAGACCAGATTTCCTAGTGCAGAATGGCTGGGTCGACACCTCAGCTCCTGGGGCCCAGTGCAGACTCCGCGATATAGAGCCTGAGCTACAGCCAACCCGGCCCTCGAGAGCTCCGCCCCCTCCCTCCCACTGACTCTGACAGGATCTCTACACAGCAGCCCAGCCCACAGCCCACGGGGTAGTACATGCTCTCACCTCTCCATTCTCTGATCAAAATATAAAGTTTCCTTTGCTTGTGAACCAAACTCAGTCTCGATCTGTTGGCCCCAATGACACTGGGCAGGGGGACACTTGTTGGGGTCCACTCTGGAGGATCAGTAACAGAAATTGAGACTATTGTAACCTCAATGAACAGATGTGTGAGCCAAAGTGTAGTTAACATAGAACAGTGTATAAGGCTCGGGTAAAATAAGATGTTTCTAACACTTCCATTGGATATTTCCATCACTTTATTATAAGCAAGTTCAGTGAAAAGGTTTGTCTTATTTGTCAGCTCAATATTAGAGAAATGAAGTGATTTCTTTCCAAGGATGTACATCTAATAATCTTGGTTAAACCTTCAATCTTGTTTTAAATGCTTTTCCATTGAAAATGATACCTCTCTTTCAGCTCCCCCATTTCTGAGAAGTATAAAATCTTATAATTTATTATTACCAAAGGGGAAAGGTGGGAGGAGGGATAAATTAACAGTTTGGGATTAACACATACACACTGCTATGTATAAAATAGATCATCAACAAGGAACTACTGTATAGCACAGGGAACTACACTCAACATTTTGCAATAACCTATAAGGGGAAATAATCTGAAAAAGAATAGATATTTTTATTGACATCATCTATCAATGACAGTTAAAGTGTAACCTAAGGGAAGCTGGTGGTGAGTGCTTCTGACCCTGAAGACTTCAATCATCTAAAGTTTGGACTCTGCCTACTTCCCAAGGCCCTTAATGAACATATGTGTAGCCGTAGCTTAAAAAATTCCCCAGTTTGGGTTTCGGGGAGACACTGATTTTGAAAAAGCCCTGGTGTTCTCCTTACATGAATGGGACTCTTCCTACTGCTAAAACATGTCTGTCACACCCAGAGGATGGTATACCGTCTGATCGGGAAGAGTTTGGAAAAGGCATCTCATCTCCTCATCTCCTGGTGCTCGGGTTCACCCCTCCAGCGTCTTTACTAACAGTCTCCCCACTTGGAGATGTCAGCACTGTCAACATCCTGTTGCGTACAGTTTGGAATTTGTCCAGAGGATGAAGCGGAAGGATGAGGAACAATGAGAGGCAAGTCCTACGTGTTCAGACAGGCACATGTCACTCTAATTTCCAATCAGGAAGACGAATTGACCAAAGGCTAGGGTTGCCCATGGAAACAGTATAGGGCTTGAGGAAATCCCGCTGCTTTGTGGCCAGTTCCCATAAACACAAGTTGAACAATAGAACTCAGGGGCAGTAAAATTCACAAAACTGCAGAGTTGAAAATATCCATCACTGAAAAATGTCTTGAGGAAAGTCAGAGAAAAGGACTTGTAAGCAAGGGAGAATGGCAGGAAAGGGATTTGAGGAGGTAGAAAGGACTCGCCATTAAGCACAAGAAAAGGAGCTGAACATTGCCAACATTGCAGTTGGCCAAAAAGGGTGTATGCGTTTTTTTGTGTATATATTCAAGAAAAGAGCATACACCTTTTTAGCCAACCAAACAGGTGGGCACTGGAAGTCAATACTACAAAAGACATCACTTCGCATCAGTCAGAAGAGCCATCCTCATAAAGCGTAAACAACAGAAATGCAGGACAGGGCAAGGAGAAGAGGGAGCCCTGTGAGACTTATAGTGGAAATGTATATTGCCAACGGCCATTCTGGAGAAGTGTATTGTGTTTACTAAAGCATCTAAACAATGAGCTACAGAGCATAGGGCACTTGCACTCATGGGCGTATATCTTGGGAAAAACAAAAATCGAGAGGACACAGGCACCCCAATGTTTACCCCCTCTCTGTTTAAAAGATCCTCGACTAGGATATAACTTAAATGTCTCTGGAGGGAAAAAATGGATAGAGATGTGGTACTTAGGTAGAGTGGAATATTATTCAGCCTGGAAATCAATGAAATATGGCCAGCTGTAACAACTCCGGAGGAGTTACGTATGATCATTCTAAGTGACAGAATTCAAAAAGAAGAAGACACATATCATAAGATATCACTTAAAGGTGGAATCCAAAATGGCTACACATGAAATAAATTACAAAACAAAAACATAGTCAAATATGTAGAAAACACGCATAAGGCTGCTAAACGGGAAAGGTGGGGAGGGGTGAGGCATCATCCAGGAGGTTGAAATTAGCAAAGATACCATTCCAAATACCAAACTGATAATCAACAAGGCCTACACGGTAGCTAAAAGAACTGCACTCAGCACACTCAAGTCACCGGAAAAGAATATATACGACTGGTAAGAATCTGAAAAAGAATTTATTGATGTCTCTCTGTACGTGAATCAAGTGGATGTACAGCAGCAAGAAACAGAGCTTTGAAAATCAGCTGTAACCAATATAGTAATAAATTGAAAAAATAAACGACAGAGAGACAGAGAAAACCTCTTACAACTTTTCCTCAGGGACGGTGATGCAACATGGATTGAACACATCTAGACCCACAGCAGGATGAGACATAAGGCTGGAAACTGTTTGCGCTAAGAGAAATGTGAGGTTGGGTGAGGAAATGCACACCCTTTAAAGTAATACTACCTGGTACCCATTCAATGGGTCCCAAATCTGCAGGTTCAAGGGATCTTCCTACAGCTAAAACATGCATGGAAAACCCAGAGGACTGTACACCATGTGATCGGGAGATGTGTCTAAAATGCACCTCATTTATCCTCTCCTGGTGCTCCTGTTCACCATTCCAGCCACGTTACTTAGAAGCTCCCCACTTGGAGAATCAGCACATTTAAACTTCTGTTTCACACATTTTGCAAATTGTGAGGAGGATGAACGGGAAGAGGGGGAACCAATGAGAGAAGAGTTGTAGGGGTTTGGACGGGCACATATCACTCTAATTTCCCATTAAGAATAAGAATTAAAAAAAGGCTCAGCCTGCCTCGCCGGAGCCAAAATAGGGCCTGAAGCAATCCTGCGCGTTTGAGGCCAGCTCACAAAAGAGCAACTTAAAACATGGAGCTCAGGGTCACTGCAATTCACAAACCTGCAGAGTTATAAATGAAAACTAACGTCCAAAAATATGTTGAGGTAAGGCAAAGAAGAGGATCTGAATGCAAGACAGAATTGCAAGAAACAGATTTCAAGAGATAGATTGGACTCGTCTTTAACGCGCATGAAAAGCGGCAGAATTTCGACAATGATGCAGTTGGCCCAAAAGGGCGTATGCGATTTTTCCTGATTATATCCAGGAAAAAACGCATACGCACTTTATGGGCAACGAAGCAAGCAAGCAATGCAAATGTGCACAACAAAGAAGTCTCATTTCCCACCGGTCAAAAGGGCCATCCTAAAAAATTGTAAAAACCAGAAATGCAGGACAGGCCATGGAGAACAGGGAGCCTTTATACGCTGATGGGCAGTGTGTGAACTGCCGAGAGCCACTCTGGAGAAGTGTATGGTGGTTCCTAAATCATCTAAAAACAGAGCTACAGAGCATAGGACACTTCCAATCATGGGAGTATATCTAGGGAAGTCTAAAAATCAACAAGACACAAGCACACCACAGTTTAGGGCTACTCTGTTTACAAGAACCTCAACTTCAGTACACCTTAAATATCCCAGGAAAGAGAACAATGGATAAAGAAGATGTGGTACTTATGTACAATGGAATATCTCTTCACCATGAAATCAATGTAATAAGGCTAGTAGAAGGATAAAGAGTGGATTTAGGTCCGATAATACTACTTGAAATAAGTCAAACAGAAAAAGAAACATATCATAAGATATCACTTATAGAGGGAGGGTAAATATGGCTGCACAAGAAATGAATTACAGAACAGAACAGTGTCTCACATTTAGAAAACACACTTATGTCAGCTTAAGGGGAAAGGAGAGGTGGGGTGATGCATAAAACCAGAGTTTGAAATTAGCACAGATACCGTTCAAGAAACCAAATAGGTATTAGACAAGATCTACACCTTGCTCAATGAACTGGCCTCAACACACCCTATACACCGCAGAGAAATATATCTGAGTAATAAGAATCTTAAAACCCATGTATTGATATATCTCCATAAGGGAATCAAGTGTGTGCAGAGCGGCACAAACACAGCAGTGAAAATGAGCTAAACCCCATTATAGAAATAAATTTTAAAAACAAAACGCAGAAACAATGAAAGAGAGAAAAATTCTTACAAAATTCGCTCAGGGGCTGTGATGCAACCTGGATTGACCACATATAAACCCACAGCTGGATAAGACATAAGGCTGGACACTTGGGGCTGAGAGGATTGGTGAGCTTCGGTGAGCAACTGCCGAAAGTTTAATGCAATACTTCATGCTACTCATTCCAAGGGTCCCAACACTCCAGGTTGAAGGGAATCTTCCTACAGCTAAACCATGCTTGGGAAACCCAGCGACTGGTATACCATATGATCGGGAAAGGTTTCTAAAACGCACCACATTTTTCCTCTCCTGGGGCTCCGGATCGACATTCCAGCCGCTTTACTAACAACATCCCCACATGGAGAGTCAATGCCTTTAAGTTCTGGTATCGCACAGTCTTCAGTTAGTGCGGAGGATGAATGGGAATAGGGGGAACCAGTGAGAAACTAGCTGTAGCGGTTTCAATGGGCACATGTCACTCTAATTTCACATCAGTAAGAAGAATGAACCAAAGGCACAGCAAGGTGCCCCAGAAGAAGAATAGGGCTTCAAGGAATCCTGTGGTTATGGGGCAAGATCACAAAACTAAGAGCTGAAAAATGGAGCTAAGGGCCACTGCAATTCAAAAACCAGACTTGCCCAAAAAGGGCGTATGCGTTTTTTCCTGAATATATTCAGGAAAAAACGCATACGCCCTTTTTGGCCAACCAAGCAAGCTTGCAAAGGAAATCTGCACTACAATGAAGTCTCAATTCCCCCTGGTGAAAAGGGCCATCTGAAAAAAGTGTAAAATCCATAAAGGCATGACAGGCCATGGAGAACTGGGAGCCATCTTATGCTGATGGGCAGGATGTAAATTGCCAACAGCCACTCTGGAGAAGTGTTTGGTGTTTCCTGAAACATCTAAAAAACAAAGCAACAGAGCCTAGGGCACTTCCACTTATGGTACTATAGTTTAGGACAATTAAAATCAAAAAGACACAGCCACCCCAAAGTTTGGGATGGCTCTGTTTACAAGAACCTCATATACGGTACAAGTTCAATATCGCAGAAAGTGAAAAATGGATAAAGAAGTTGTGGTACTTACGTACAATGCAATATCACTCAGCAATGAAATCTATGTCATCAGGCCCGTAGCAGCATAATGAGTGGACTAAGTACGATGAATCTAACTGAAATAAGTCACACAGAAAAAGAAACATCATAAGATATCACTAATACAAGGAATGTAAACTTGGCTACATAGGAACTGAATTACAATACAGAGCAGGGTCTCAAATTTAGAAAACCAACTTATGCTTGCTTAAGGGGAAAGGTGAGTTGGGGTGCTGCATAAAACCAGAGATTGAAATGAGCACAGATAAAGTTCCTTAAGCCAAATATGGAATAGACAAGAGCTACTCCTTGCTCAACGAAATGGATTCAACACCCCATATTAAACGCCTAAGAATATACCTGACTAGGAAGTATCTTAAAACCTATGGATTTATATATCTCTGTAAGAGAATCAAGAGTGTGTACAGCTGCATGAAAGCAGTGAAAATCAGGTAAATACCATAATAAAAATAAATTTCTTAAACAAAACACAATGACAGTGAAATAGAGAGAAATACTTAAGTAATCATTCAAGGCTTCTGATGCAACCTGCATTTACCACATCTACACCCAGAGCTGGGTGACACATAAGGCTGGACACTTGGGGCTCATAAGATTGGTGAGGTTCGGTGAGCAAATGAAGACCTTTGAAGTCATATTGCATGGTACCCATTCCATGGGTCTCAACTCTCCAGGTTTAAGGGATACTTCCTTCAGCTAAAACATGCATGTGGATCCCAGAGTATGATCAACCGTGTGATCGGGAGACGTGTTCCAATATGTGTCAGTTTTCGTCCCCTGGTACTCGGGTGCAACATGCCAGACGCTTTACTAACACTCTCCCGACTTGGAGAGTCAGTGCCTTTAACCTCCTGTTTGGCCCAGTTTGCAATTTCTGCGGAAGATGAACAGGAATAGGGAGAACCAATGACAGACTAGCTGGAGGTGTCTGGACGGGCAAATTTAACTCTCATTTCCCACCAGGAAGAGGAATTAACCAAAGGCTCAGCGTGCCGTGCCGGAACAAGATTAGGGCCTGAAGCCATCCTGCGGTGTTGCGGCCAGCTCACGAGAAAGCGAGTTGAAGAAAGGAGCTGAGGGGCACTGTAATTCACAAACTTGCAGAGTTATAAATGACAGCTATCGTCCAAAAATATACTGAAGTAAGGCTGCCAAGAGGACTTGAAAGCGGGGCAGAATTGCAGGAAACCGATTTCAGGAGGTAGACTGGAATTGCATTGAAAGCATAGGAAAAGAGGCAGAACGTCCACAATGATGCACTTGGCCAAAAAGGGTGTATGCGTTTTTTCCTGAATATATTCAGGAAAAAACGCATACGCCCTTTTTGGCCAACCAAGCAAGCTTGCAAAGGAAATCTGCACTACAATGAAGTCTCACTTCCCCCCGGGCAAAAGGGCCATCTGAAAAAAGTGTAAAATCCAGAAAGGCAGGACAGGCCATGGAGAACTGGGAGCCTTATGCTGATGGGCGGTATGTAAATTGCCAACAGCCACTCGGGAGAAGTGTATGGTGTTTCCTGAAACATCTAAAAAACAAAGCAACAGAGCCTAGAACACTTCCACTTATGGTCCTATAGCTTAGGGAAATTAAAATAAAAAAGACACAGCCACCCCAAAGGTTGGGACGGCTCTGTTTACAACAACCTGGTTTACGGTACAAGTTCAATATCGCAGAAAGTGAAAAATGGATAAAGATGTTGTGGTACTTACGTACAATGCAATATCACTCAGCAATGAAATCTATGTCATCAGGCCCGTAGCAGCATAATGAGTGGATTCAGGTACGATGATTCTAACTGAAATAAGTCTCACAGAAAAAGAAACATCATAAGATATCACTAATACACGGAATGTAAACTTGGCTACATAGGAACTGAATTACAAAACAGAACAGGGTCTCAAATTTAGAAACCCAACTTATGCTTGCTTAAGGGGAAAGGTGAGTTGGGGTGCTGCATAAAACCAGAGATTGAAATGAGCACAGATAAAGTTCCTTAAGCCAAATATGGAATAGACAAGAGCTACTCCTTGCTCAAAGAAATGGACTCAACACCCCATATTAAATGCCTAAGAGTGTACCTGACTAGGAAGTATCTTAAAACCTATGGACTGCTATGTCTCCGAAAGAGAATCAAGCGTGTGTACAGGGGCATAAACGCAGCAGTGATAGGATTGGAGAGGTTCGGTGAGCAAATGAAGACCCTTTGAAGTCATATTGCATGGTACCCATTCCACGGGTCTCAACTCTCCAGGTTTAAGGTATTCTTCCTTCAGCTAAAACATGCATGTGGAACCCAGAGTATGATCAACCGTGTGATCGGGAGACGTGTTCCAATATGTGTCAGTTTTCGTCCCCTGGTACTCGGGTGCAACATTCCAGACGCTTTACTAACACTCTCCCGACTTGGAGAGTCAGTGCCTTTAACCTCCTGTTTGGCCCAGTTTGCAATTTCTGAGGAAGATGAACAGGAATAGGGAGAACCAATGACAGACTAGCTGGAGGTGTCTGGACGGGCAAATTTAACTCTCATTTCGCACCAGGAAAAGGAATTAACCAAACGCTCAGCGTGCCGTGCCGGAACCAGATTAGGGCCTGAAGCAATCCTGCGGTGTTGCGGCCAGCTCACGAGAAAGCGAGTTGAAGAAAGGAGCTCAGGGGCACTGTAATTCACAAACCTGCAGAGTTATAAATGACAGCTATCGTCCAAAAATATACTGAAGTAAGGCTGCCAAGAGGACTTGAAAGCGGGGCAGAATTGCAGGAAACCGATTTCAGGAGGTAGACTGGAATTGCATTTAAAGCATAGGAAAAGAGGCAGAACGTCCACAATGATGCACTTGGCCAAAAAGGGCGTATGCGTTTTTTCCTGAATATATTCAGGAAAAAACGCATACGCCCTTTTTGGCCAACCAAGCAAGCTTGCAAAGGAAATCTGCACTACAATGAAGTCTCACTTCCCCCCGGTCAAAAGGGCCATCTGAAAAAAGTGTAAAATCCAGAAAGGCAGGACAGGCCATGGAGAACTGGGAGCCTTGTTATGCTGATGGGCGGGATGTCAATTGCCAACAGCCACTCGGGAGAAGTGTATGGTGTTTCCTGAAACATCTAAAAAACAAAGCAACAGAGCCTAGGGCACTTCCACTTATGGTCCTATAGCTTAGGGAAATTAAAATCAAAAAGACACAGCCACCCCAAGGTTGGGACGGCTCTGTTTACAACAACCTGGTTTACGGTACAAGTTCAATATCGCAGAAAGTGTAAAATGGATAAAGAATTTGTGGTACTTACGTACAATGCAGTATCACTCAGCAATGAAATCTATGTCATCAGGCCCATAGCAGCATAATGAGTGGATTCAGGTATGATGATTCTAACTGAAATAAGTCACACAGAAAAAGAAACATCATAAGATATCACTAATACACGGAATGTAACCTTGGCTACACAGGAACTGAATTCCAAAACAGAACAGGGTCTCAAATTTAGAAAACCAACTTATGCCTTCTTAAGGGGAAAGGTGAGTTGGGGTGCTGCATAAAACCAGAGATTGAAATGAGCACAGATAAAGTTCCTTAAGCCAAATATGGAATAGACAAGAGCTACTCCTTGCTCAATGAAATGGACTCAACACCCCATATTAAATGCCTAAGAGTGTACCTGACTAGGAAGTATCTTAAAACCTATGGATTGCTATGTCTCCGAAAGAGAATCAAGCGTGTGTACAGGGGCATAAACGCAGCAATGATAGGATTGGAGAAGTTCGGTGAGCAAATGAAGACCCTTTGAAGTCATATTGCATGGTACCCATTCCACGGGTCTCAACTCTCCAGGTTTAAGGTATTCTTCCTTCAGCTAAAACATGCATGTGGAACCCAGAGTATGATCAACCGTGTGATCGGGAGACGTGTTCCAATATGTGTCAGTTTTCGTCCCCTGGTACTCGGGTGCAACATTCCAAACGCTTTACTAACACTCTCCCGACTTGGAGAGTCAGTGCCTTTAACCTCCTGTTTGGCCCAGTTTGCAATTTCTGCGGAAGATGAACAGGAATAGGGAGAACCAATGACAGACTAGCTGGAGGTGTCTGGACGGGCAAATTTAACTCTCATTTCGCACCAGGAAAAGGAATTAACCAAACGCTCAGCGTGCCGTGCCGGAACCAGATTAGGGCCTGAAGCAATCCTGCGGTGTTGCGGCCAGCTCACGAGAAAGCGAGTTGAAGAAAGGAGCTCAGGCGCACTGTAATTCACAAACCTGCAGAGTTATAAATGACAGCTATCGTCCAAAAATATACTGAAGTAAGGCTGCCAAGAGGACTTGAAAGCGGGGCAGAATTGCAGGAAACCGATTTCAGGAGGTAGACTGGAATTGCATTGAAAGCATAGGAAAAGAGGCAGAACGTCCACAATGATGCACTTGGCCAAAAAGGGTGTATGCGTTTTTTCCTGAATATATTCAGGAAAAAACGCATACGCCCTTTTTGGCCAACCAAGCAAGCTTGCAAAGCAAATCTGCACTACAATGAAGTCTCACTTCCCCCCGGTCCAAAGGGCCATCTGAAAAAAGTGTAAAATCCAGAAAGGCAGGACAGGCCATGGAGAACTGGGAGCCTTGTTATGCTGATGGGCGGGATGTCAATTGCCAACAGCCACTCGGGAGAAGTGTATGGTGTTTCCTGAAACATCTAAAAAACAAAGCAACAGAGCCTAGGACACTTCCACTTATGGTCCTATAGCTTAGGGAAATTAAAATCAAAAAGACACAGCAACCCCAAAGGTTGGGACGGCTCTGTTTACAAGAACCTGGTTTATGGTACAAGTTCAATATCGCAGAAAGTGAAAAATGGATAAAGAAGTTGTGGTACTTACGTACAATGCAGTATCACTCAGCAATGAAATCTATGTCATCAGGCCCGTAGCAGCATAATGAGTGGATTCAGGTATGATGATTCTAACTGAAATAAGTCACACAGAAAAAGAAACATCATAAGATATCACTAATACACGGAATGTAAACTTGGCTACACATGAAATGAATTACAAAACAGAACAGGGTCTCAAATTTAGAAACCCAACTTATGCTTGCTTAAGGGGAAAGCTGAGTTGGGGTGCTGCATAAAACCAGAGATTGAAATGAGCACAGATAAAGTTCCTTAAGCCAAATATGGAATAGACTAGAGCTACTCCTTGCTCAACGAAATGGATTCAACACCCCATATTAAACACCTAAGTAATACCTGACTAGGAAGTATCTTAAAACCTATGGACTGCTATGTCTCCGAAAGAGAATCAAGCGTGTGTACAGGGGCATAAACGCAGCAGTGATAGGATTGGAGAGGTTCGGTGAGCAAATGAAGACCCTTTGAAGTCATATTGCATGGTACCCATTCCACGGGTCTCAACTCTCCAGGTTTAAGGTATTCTTCCTTCAGCTAAAACATGCATGTGGAACCCAGAGTATGATCAACTGTGTGATCGGGAGACGTGTTCCAATATGTGTCAGTTTTCGTCCCCTGGTACTCGGGTGCAACACGCCAGACGCTTTACTAACACTCTCCCGACTTGGAGAGTCAGTGCCTTTAACCTCCTGTTTGGCCCAGTTTGCAATTTCTGCGGAAGATGAACAGGAATAGGGAGAACCAATGAGAGACTAGCTGGAGGTGTCTGGACGGGCAAATTTAACTCTCATTTCCCACCAGGAAGAGGAATTAACCAAAGGCTCAGCGTGCCGTGCCGGAACCAGATTAGGGCCTGAAGCCATCCTGCGGTGTTGCGGCCAGCTCACGAGAAAGCGAGTTGAAGAAAGGAGCTCAGGGGCACTGTAATTCACAAACCTGCAGAGTTATAAATGACAGCTATCGTCCAAAAATATACTGAAGTAAGGCTGCCAAGAGGACTTGAAAGTGGGGCAGAATTGCAGGAAACCGATTTCAGGAGGTAGACTGGAATTGCATTTAAAGCATAGGAAAAGAGGCAGAACGTCCACAATGATGCACTTGGCCAAAAAGGGTGTATGCGTTTTTTCCTGAATATATTCAGGAAAAAACGCATACGCCCTTTTTGGCCAACCAAGCAAGCTTGCAAAGGAAATCTGCACTACAATGAAGTCTCACTTCCCCCCGGTCAAAAGGGCCATCTGAAAAAAGTGTAAAATCCAGAAAGGCAGGACAGGCCATGGAGAACTGGGAGCCTTGTTATGCTGATGGGCGGGATGTCAATTGCCAACAGCCACTCGGGAGAAGTGTATGGTGTTTCCTGAAACATCTAAAAAACAAAGCAACAGAGCCTAGGGCACTTCCACTTATGGTCCTATAGCTTAGGGAAATTAAAATCAAAAAGACACAGCAACCCCAAAGGTTGGGACGGCTCTGTTTACAAGAACCTGGTTTATGGTACAAGTTCAATATCGCAGAAAGTGAAAAATGGATAAAGAAGTTGTGGTACTTACGTACAATGCAGTATCACTCAGCAATGAAATCTATGTCATCAGGCCCGTAGCAGCATAATGAGTGGATTCAGGTATGATGATTCTAACTGAAATAAGTCACACAGAAAAAGAAACATCATAAGATATCACTAATACACGGAATGTAAACTTGGCTACACATGAACTGAATTACAAAACAGAACAGGGTCTCAAATTTAGAAACCCAACTTATGCTTGCTTAAGGGGAAAGCTGAGTTGGGGTGCTGCATAAAACCAGAGATTGAAATGAGCACAGATAAAGTTCCTTAAGCCAAATATGGAATAGACTAGAGCTACTCCTTGCTCAACGAAATGGATTCAACACCCCATATTAAACACCTAAGTAATACCTGACTAGGAAGTATCTTAAAACCTATGGACTGCTATGTCTCCGAAAGAGAATCAAGCGAGTGTACAGGGGCATAAACGCAGCAGTGATAGGATTGGAGAGGTTCGGTGAGCAAATGAAGACCCTTTGAAGTCATATTGCATGGTACCCATTCCACGGGTCTCAACTCTCCAGGTTTAAGGTATTCTTCCTTCAGCTAAAACATGCATGTGGAACCCAGAGTATGATCAACCGTGTGATCGGGAGACGTGTTCCAATATGTGTCAGTTTTCGTCCCCTGGTACTCGGGTGCAACACGCCAGACGCTTTACTAACACTCTCCCGACTTGGAGAGTCAGTGCCTTTAACCTCCTGTTTGGCCCAGTTTGCAATTTCTGTGGAAGATGAACAGGAATAGGGAGAACCAATGAGAGACTAGCTGGAGGTGTCTGGACGGGCAAATTGAACTCTCATTTCCCACCAGGAAGAGGAATTAACCAAAGGCTCAGCGTGCCGTGCCGGAACCAGATTAGGGCCTGAAGCCATCCTGCGGTGTTGCGGCCAGCTCACGAGAAAGCGAGTTGAAGAAAGGAGCTCAGGGGCACTGTAATTCACAAACCTGCAGAGTTATAAATGACAGCTATCGTCCAAAAATATACTGAAGTAAGGCTGCCAAGAGGACTTGAAAGCGGGGCAGAATTGCAGGAAACCGATTTCAGGAGGTAGACTGGAATTGCATTGAAAGCATAGGAAAAGAGGCAGAACGTCCACAATGATGCACTTGGCCAAAAAGGGCGTATGCGTTTTTTCCTGAATATATTCAGGAAAAAACGCATACGCCCTTTTTGGCCAACCAAGCAAGCTTGCAAAGCAAATCTGCACTACAATGAAGTCTCACTTCCCCCCGGTCCAAAGGGCCATCTGAAAAAAGTGTAAAATCCAGAAAGGCAGGACAGGCCATGGAGAACTGGGAGCCTTGTTATGCTGATGGGCGGGATGTCAATTGCCAACAGCCACTCGGGAGAAGTGTATGGTGTTTCCTGAAACATCTAAAAAACAAAGCAACAGAGCCGAGGGCAATTCCACTTATGGTCCTATAGCTTAGGGAAATTAAAATCAAAAGACACAGCCACCCCAAAGGTTGGGACGGCTCTGTTTACAAGAACCTGGTTTACGGTACAAGTTCAATATCGCAGAAAGTGAAAAATGGATAAAGAAGTTGTGGTACTTACGTACAATGCAATATCACTCAGCAAGGAAATATATGTCATCAGGCACGTAGCAGCGTAATGAGTGGATTCAGGTATGATGATTCTAACTGAAATAAGTCACACAGAAAAAGAAACATCATAAGATATCACTAATACACGGAATGTAAACTTGGCTACACAGGAACTGAATTACAAAACAGAACAGGGTCTCAAATTTAGAAAACAAACTTATGCTTGCTTAAGGGGAACGGTGAGTTGGGGTGCTGCATAAAACCAGAGATTGAAATGAGCACAGATAAAGTTCCTTAAGCCATATATGGAATAGACAAGAGCTACTCCTTGCTCAACGAAATGGATTCAACACCCCATATTAAACACCTAAGAATATACCTGACTAGGAAGTATCTTAAAACCTATGGATTGCTATGTCTCCGAAAGAGAATCAAGCGTGTGTCCAGGGGCATAAACGCAGCAGTGATAGGATTGGAGAGGTTCGGTGAGCAAATGAAGACCCTTTGAAGTCATATTGCATGGTACCCATTCCACGGGTCTCAACTCTCCAGGTTTAAGGTATTCTTCCTTCAGCTAAAACATGCATGTGGAACCCAGAGTATGATCAACCGTGTGATCGGGAGACGTGTTCCAATATGTGTCAGTTTTCGTCCCCTGGTACTCGGGTGCAACATTCCAGACGCTTTACTAACACTCTCCCGACTTGGAGAGTCAGTGCCTTTAACCTCCTGTTTGGCCCAGTTTGCAATTTCTGCGGAAGATGAACAGGAATAGGGAGAACCAATGACAGACTAGATGGAGGTGTCTGGATGGGCAAATTTAACTCTCATTTCCCACCAGGAAGAGGAATTAACCAAAGGCTCAGCTAGCCGTGCCGGAATCAGATTAGGGCCTGAAGCCATCCTGCGGTGTTGCGGCCAGCTCACAAGAAAGCGAGTTGAAGAAAGGAGCTCAGGGGCACTGTAATTCACATAACTGCAGAGTTATAAATGACAGTTATCGTCCAAAAATATACTGAAGTAAGGCTGCCAAGAGGACTTGAAAGCGGGGCAGAATTGCAGGAAACCGATTTCAGGAGGTAGACTGGAATTGCATTTAAAGCATAGGAAAAGAGGCAGAACGTCCACAATGATGCACTTGGCCAAAAAGGGCGTATGCGTTTTTTCCTGAATATACTCAGGAAAAAACGCATAGGCACTTTTTGGCCAACCAAGCAAGCTTGCAAAGGAAATCTGCACTACAATGAAGTCTCACTTCCCCCCGGTCAAAAGGGCCATCTGAAAAAAGTGTAAAATCCAGAAAGGCAGGACAGGCCATGGAGAACTGGGAGCCTTGTTATGCTGATGGGTGGGATGTAAATTGCCAACAGCCACTCGGGAGAAGTGTATGGTGTTTCCTGAAACATCTAAAAAACAAAGCAACAGAGCCTAGGGCACTTCCACTTATGGTCCTAAAGCTTAGGGAAATTAAAATCAAAAAGACACAGCAACCCCAAAGGTTGGGACGGCTCTGTTTACAAGAACCTGGTTTATGGTACAAGTTCAATATCGCAGAAAGTGAAAAATGGATAAAGAAGTTGTGGTACTTACGTACAATGCAGTATCACTCAGCAATGAAATCTATGTCATCAGGCCCGTAGCAGCATAATGAGTGGATTCAGGTATGATGATTCTAACTGAAATAAGTCACACAGAAAAAGAAACATCATAAGATATCACTAATACACGGAATGTAAACTTGGCTACACAGGAACTGAATTACAAAACAGAACAGGGTCTCAAATTTAGAAACCCAACTTATGCTTGCTTAAGGGGAAAGGTGAGTTGGGGTGCTGCATAAAACCAGAGATTGAAATGAGCACAGATAAAGTTCCTTAAGCCAAATATGGAATAGACAAGAGCTACTCCTTGCTCAACGAAATGGACTCAACACCCCATATTAAACGCCTAAGAATGTACCTGACTAGGAAGTATCTTAAAACCTATGGACTGCTATGTCTCCGAAAGAGAATCAAGCGTGTGTACAGGGGCATAAACGCAGCAGTGATAGGATTGGAGAGGTTCGGTGAGCAAATGAAGACCCTTTGAAGTCATATTGCATGGTACCCATTCCACGGGTCTCAACTCTCCAGGTTTAAGGTATTCTTCCTTCAGCTAAAACATGCATGTGGAACCCAGAGTATGATCAACCGTGAGATCGGAAGACGTGTTCAAATATGTCTCAGTTTTCGTCCCCTGGTACTCGGGTGCAACATTCCAGACGCTTTACTAACACTCTCCCGACTTGGAGAGTCAGTGCCTTTAACCTCCTGTTTGGCCCAGTTTGCAATTTCTGCGGAAGATGAACAGGAATAGGGAGAACCAATGACAGACTAGATGGAGGTGTCTGGATGGGCAAATTTAACTCTCATTTCCCACCAGGAAGAGGAATTAACCAAAGGCTCAGCGTGCCGTGCCGGAATCAGATTAGGGCCTGAAGCCATCCTGCGGTGTTGCGGCCAGCTCACGAGAAAGCGAGTTGAAGAAAGGAGCTCAGGGGCACTGTAATTCACATAACTGCAGAGTTATAAATGACAGTTATCGTCCAAAAATATACTGAAGTAAGCCTGCCAAGAGGACTTGAAAGCGGGGCAGAATTGCAGGAAACCGATTTCAGGAGGTAGACTGGAATTGCATTTAAAGCATAGGAAAAGAGGCAGAACGTCCACAAGATGCACTTGGCCAAAAAGGGCATATGCGTTTTTTCCTGAATATACTCAGGAAAAAACGCATACGCCCTTTTTGGCCAACCAAGCAAGCTTGCAAAGGAAATCTGCACTACAATGAAGTCTCACTTCCCCCCGGTCAAAAGGGCCATCTGAAAAAAGTGTAAAATCCAGAAAGGCAGGACAGGCCATGGAGAACTGGGAGCCTTGTTATGCTGATGGGTGGGATGTAAATTGCCAACAGCCACTCGGGAGAAGTGTATGGTGTTTCCTGAAACATCTAAAAAACAAAGCAACAGAGCCTAGGGCACTTCCACTTATGGTCCTATAGCTTAGGGAAATTAAAATCAAAAAGACACAGCCACCCCAAGGTTGGGACGGCTCTGTTTACAAGAACCTGGTTTACGGTACAAGTTCAATATCGCAGAAAGTGTAAAATGGATAAAGAAGTTGTGGTACTTACGTACAATGCAGTATCACTCAGCAATGAAATCTATGTCATCAGGCCCATAGCAGCATAATGAGTGGATTCAGGTATGATGATTCTAACTGAAATAAGTCACACAGAAAAAGAAACATCATAAGATATCACTAATACACGGAATGTAAACTTGGCTACACAGGAACTGAATTCCAAAACAGAACAGGGTCTCAAATTTAGAAAACCAACTTATGCTTGCTTAAGGGGAAAGGTGAGTTGGGGTGCTGCATAAAACCAGAGATTGAAATGAGCACAGATAAAGTTCCTTAAGCCAAATATGGAATAGACAAGAGCTACTCCTTGCTCAATGAAATGGACTCAACCCCCCATATTAAATGCCTAAGAGTGTACCTGACTAGGAAGTATCTTAAAACCTATGGATTGCTATGTCTCCGAAAGAGAATCAAGCGTGTGTACAGGGGCATAAACGCAGCAGTGATAGGACTGGAGAGGTTCGGTGAGCAAATGAAGACCCTTTGAAGTCATATTGCATGGTACCCATTCCACGGGTCTCAACTCTCCAGGTTTAAGGTATTCTTCCTTCAGGTAAAACATGCATGTGGAACCCAGAGTATGATCAACCGTGTGATCGGGAGACGTGTTCCAATATGTGTCAGTTTTCGTCCCCTGGTACTCGGGTGCAACATTCCAGACGCTTTACTAACACTCTCCCGACTTGGAGAGTCAGTGCCTTTAACCTCCTGTTTGACCCAGTTTGCAATTTCTGCGGAAGATGAACAGGAATAGGGAGAACCAATGACAGACTAGCTGGAGGTGTCTGGACGGGCAAATTTAACTCTCATTTCTCACCAGGAAGAGGAATTAACCAAAGGCTCAGCGTGCCGTGCCAGAACCAGATTAGGGCCTGAAGCCATCCTGCGGTGTTGCGGCCAGCTCACAAGAAAGCGAGTTGAAGAAAGGAGCTCAGGGGCACTGTAATTCACAAACCTGCAGAGTTATAAATGACAGCTATCGTCCAAAAATATACTGAAGTAAGGCTGCCAAGAGGACTTGAAAGCGGGGCAGTATTGCAGGAAACCGATTTCAGGAGGTAGACTGGAATTGCATTTAAAGCATAGGAAAAGAGGCAGAACGTCCACAATGATGCACTTGGCCAAAAAGGGCGTATGCGTTTTTTCCTGAATATACTCAGGAAAAAACGCATACGCCCTTTTTGGCCAACCAAGCAAGCTTGCAAAGGAAATCTGCACTACAATGAAGTCTCACTTCCCCCCGGTCAAAAGGGCCATCTGAAAAAAGTGTAAAATCCAGAAAGGCAGGACAGGCCATGGAGAACTGGGAGCCTTGTTATGCTGATGGGCGGTATGTAAATTGCCAACATCCACTCGGGAGAAGTGTATGGTGTTTCCTGAAACATCTAAAAAACAAAGCAACAGAGCCTAGGACACTTCCACTTATGGTCCTATAGCTTAGGGAAATTAAAATCAAAAAGACACAGCCACCCCAAAGGTTGGGACGGCTCTGTTTACAACAACCTGGTTTATGGTACAAGTTCAATATCGCAGAAAGTGAAAAATGGATAAAGAAGTTGTGGTACTTACGTACAATGCAGTATCACTCAGCAATGAAATCTATGTCATCAGGCCCGTAGCAGCATAATGAGTGGATTCAGGTATGATGATTCTAACTGAAATAAGTCACACAGAAAAAGAAATATCATAAGATATCACTAATACACGGAATGTAAACTTGGCTACACAGGAACTGAATTACAAAACAGAACAGGGTCTCAAATTTAGAAACCCAACTTATGCTTGCTTAAGGGGAAAGGTGAGTTGGGGTGCTGCATAAAACCAGAGATTGAAATGAGCACAGATAAAGTTCCTTAAGCCAAATATGGAATAGACAAGAGCTACTCCTTGCTCAACGAAATGGACTCAACACCCCATATTAAACGCCTAAGAATGTACCTGACTAGGAAGTATCTTAAAACCTATGGACTGCTATGTCTCCGAAAGAGAATCAAGCGTGTGTACAGGGGCATAAACGCAGCAGTGATAGGATTGGAGAGGTTCGGTGAGCAAATGAAGACCCTTTGAAGTCATATTGCATGGTACCCATTCCACGGGTCTCAACTCTCCAGGTTTAAGGTATTCTTCCTTCAGCTAAAACATGCATGTGGAACCCAGAGTATGATCAACCGTGTGATCGGGAGACGTGTTCCAATATGTGTCAGTTTTCGTCCCCTGGTACTCGGGTGCAACATTCCAGACGCTTTACTAACACTCTCCCGACTTGGAGAGTCAGTGCCTTTAACCTCCTGTTTGGCCCAGTTTGCAATTTCTGCGGAAGATGAACAGGAATAGGGAGAACCAATGACAGACTAGATGGAGGTTTCTGGATGGGCAAATTTAACTCTCATTTCCCACCAGGAAGAGGAATTAACCAAAGGCTCAGCGTGCCGTGCCGGAATCAGATTAGGGCCTGAAGCCATCCTGCGGTGTTGCGGCCAGCTCACGAGAAAGCGAGTTGAAGAAAGGAGCTCAGGGGCACTGTAATTCACATAACTGCAGAGTTATAAATGACAGTTATCGTCCAAAAATATACTGAAGTAAGCCTGCCAAGAGGACTTGAAAGCGGGGCAGAATTGCAGGAAACCGATTTCAGGAGGTAGACTGGAATTGCATTGAAAGCATAGGAAAAGAGGCAGAACGTCCACAATGATGCACTTGGCCAAAAAGGGCGTATGCGTTTTTTCCTGAATATACTCAGGAAAAAACGCATACGCACTTTTTGGCCAACCAAGCAAGCTTGCAAAGGAAATCTGCACTACAATGAAGTCTCACTTCCCCCCCGGTCAAAAGGGCCATCTGAAAAAAGTGTAAAATCCAGAAAGTCAGGACAGGCCATGGAGAACTGGGAGCCTTGTTATGCTGATGGGCGGGATGTCAATTGCCAACAGCCACTCGGGAGAAATGTATGGTGTTTCCTGAAACATCTAAAAAACAAAGCAACAGAGCCTAGGACACTTCCACTTATGGTCCTATAGCTTAGGGAAATTAAAATCAAAAAGACACAGCCACCCCAAAGGTTGGGACGGCTCTGTTTACAACAACCTGGTTTACGGTACAAGTTCAATATCGCAGAAAGTGAAAAATGGATAAAGATGTTGTGGTAATTACGTACAATGCAATATCACTCAGCAATGAAATCTATGTCATCAGGCCCGTAGCAGCATAATGAGTGGATTCAGGTACGATGATTCTAACTGAAATAAGTCTCACAGAAAAACAAACATCATAAGATATCACTAATACACGGAATGTAAACTTGGCTACATAGGAACTGAATTACAAAAGAGAACAGGGTCTCAAATTTAGAAACCCAACTTATGCTTGCTTAAGGGGAAAGGTGAGTTGGGGTGCTGCATAAAACCAGAGATTGAAATGAGCACAGATAAAGTTCCTTAAGCCAAATATGGAATAGACAAGAGCTACTCCTTGCTCAACGAAATGGACTCAACACCCCATATTAAACGCCTAAGAATGTACCTGACTAGGAAGTATCTTAAAACCTATGGACTGCTATGTCTCCGAAAGAGAATCAAGCGTGTGTACAGGGGCATAAACGCAGCAGTGATAGGATTGGAGAGGTTCGGTGAGCAAATGAAGACCCTTTGAAGTCATATTGCATGGTACCCATTCCACGGGTCTCAACTCTCCAGGTTTAAGGTATTCTTCCTTCAGCTAAAACATGCATGTGGAACCCAGAGTATGATCAACCGTGTGATCGGAAGACGTGTTCAAATATGTGTCAGTTTTCGTCCCCTGGTACTCGGGTGCAACATTCCAGACGCTTTACTAACACTCTCCCGACTTGGAGAGTCAGTGCCTTTAACCTCCTGTTTGGCCCAGTTTGCAATTTCTGCGGAAGATGAACAGGAATAGGGAGAACCAATGACAGACTAGATGGAGGTGTCTGGATGGGCAAATTTAACTCTCATTTCCCACCAGGAAGAGGAATTAACCAAAGGCTCAGCGTGCCGTGCCGGAATCAGATTAGGGCCTGAAGCCATCCTGCGGTGTTGCGGCCAGCTCACGAGAAAGCGAGTTGAAGAAAGGAGCTCAGGGGCACTGTAATTCACATAACTGCAGAGTTATAAATGACAGTTATCGTCCAAAAATATACTGAAGTAAGCCTGCCAAGAGGACTTGAAAGCGGGGCAGAATTGCAGGAAACCGATTTCAGGAGGTAGACTGGAATTGCATTGAAAGCATAGGAAAAGAGGCAGAACGTCCACAATGATGCACTTGGCCAAAAAGGGCGTATGCGTTTTTTCCTGAATATACTCAGGAAAAAACGCATACGCACTTTTTGGCCAACCAAGCAAGCTTGCAAAGGAAATCTGCACTACAATGAAGTCTCACTTCCCCCCCGGTCAAAAGGGCCATCTGAAAAAAGTGTAAAATCCAGAAAGGCAGGACAGGCCATGGAGAACTGGGAGCCTTGTTATGCTGATGGGCGGGATGTCAATTGCCAACAGCCACTCGGGAGAAATGTATGGTGTTTCCTGAAACATCTAAAAAACAAAGCAACAGAGCCTAGGACACTTCCACTTATGGTCCTATAGCTTAGGGAAATTAAAATCAAAAAGACACAGCCACCCCAAAGGTTGGGACGGCTCTGTTTACAACAACCTGGTTTACGGTACAAGTTCAATATCGCAGAAAGTGAAAAATGGATAAAGATGTTGTGGTACTTACGTACAATGCAATATCACTCAGCAATGAAATCTATGTCATCAGGCCCGTAGCAGCATAATGAGTGGATTCAGGTACGATGATTCTAACTGAAATAAGTCTCACAGAAAAACAAACATCATAAGATATCACTAATACACGGAATGTAAACTTGGCTACATAGGAACTGAATTACAAAAGAGAACAGGGTCTCAAATTTAGAAAACCAACTTATGCTTGCTTAAGGGGAAAGGTGAGTTGGGGTGCTGCATAAAACCAGAGATTGAAATGAGCACAGATAAAGTTCCTTAAGCCAAATATGGAATAGACAAGAGCTACTCCTTGCTCAACGAAATGGACTCAACACCCCATATTAAACGCCTAAGAATGTACCTGACTAGGAAGTATCTTAAAACCTATGGACTGCTATGTCTCCGAAAGAGAATCAAGCGTGTGTACAGGGGCATAAACGCAGCAGTGATAGGATTGGAGAGGTTCGGTGAGCAAATGAAGACCCTTTGAAGTCATATTGCATGGTACCCATTCCACGGGTCTCAACTCTCCAGGTTTAAGGTATTCTTCCTTCAGCTAAAACATGCATGTGGAACCCAGAGTATGATCAACCGTGAGATCGGAAGACGTGTTCAAATATGTCTCAGTTTTCGTCCCCTGGTACTCGGGTGCAACATTCCATACGCTTTACTAACACTCTCCCGACTTGGAGAGTCAGTGCCTTTAACCTCCTGTTTGGCCCAGTTTGCAATTTCTGCGGAAGATGAACAGGAATAGGGAGAACCAATGACAGACTAGCTGGAGGTGTCTGGACGGGCAAATTTAACTCTCATTTCCCACCAGGAAGAGGAATTAACCAAAGGCTCAGCATGCCGTGCCGGAACCAGATCAGGGCCTGAAGCAATCCTGCGGTGTTGTGGCCAGCTCACGAGAAAGCGAGTTGAAGAAAGGAGCTCAGGGGCACTGTAATTCACAAACCTGCAGAGTTATAAATGACAGCTATCGTCCAAAAATATACTGAAGTAAGGCTGCCAAGAGGACTTGAAAGCGGGGCAGAATTGCAGGAAACCGATTTCAGGAGGTAGACTGGAATTGCATTTAAAGCATAGAAGAAGAGGCAGAACGTCCACAATGATGCACTTGGCCAAAAAGGGCGTATGCGTTTTTTCCTGAATATATTCAGGAAAAAACGCATACGCCCTTTTTGGCCAACCAAGCAAGCTTGCAAAGGAAATCTGCCCTACAATGAAGTCTCACTTCCGCCCGGTCAAAAGGGCCATCTGAAAAAAGTGTAAAATCCAGAAAGGCAGGACAGGCCATGGAGAACTGGGAGCCTTGTTATGCTGATGGGCGGGATGTAAATTGCCAACAGCCACTCGGGAGAAGTGTATGGTGTTTCCTGAAACATCTAAAAAACAAAGCAACAGAGCCTAGGGCACTTCCACTTATGGTCCTATAGCTTAGGGAAATTAAAATCAAAAGACACAGCTACCCCAAAGGTTGAGATGGCTCTGTTTACAAGAACTTGGTTTACGGTACAAGTTCAATATCGCAGAAAGTGAAAAATGGATAAAGAAGTTGTGGTACTTACGTACAATGCAATATCACTCAGCAAGGAAATATATGTCATCAGGCACGTAGCAGCGTAATGAGTGGATTCAGGTATGATGATTCTAACTGAAATAAGTCACACAGAAAAAGAAACATCATAAGATATCACTAATACACGGAATGTAAACTTGGCTACACAGGAACTGAATTACAAAACAGGACAGGGTCTCAAATTTAGAAAACCAACTTATGCTTGCTTAAGGGGAAAGGTGAGTTGGGGTGCTGCATAAAACCAGAGATTGAAATGAGCACAGATAAAGTTCCTTAAGCCAAATATGGAATAGACAAGAGCTACTCCTTGCTCAACGAAATGGATTCAACACCCCATATTAAACACCTAAGAATATACCTGACTAGGAAGTATCTTAAAACCTATGGATTGCTATGTCTCCGAAAGAGAATCAAGCGTGTGTACAGGGGCATAAACGCAGCAGTGATAGGACTGGAGAGGTTCGGTGAGCAAATGAAGACCCTTTGAAGTCATATTGCATGGTACCCATTCCACGGGTCTCAACTCTCCAGGTTTAAGGTATTCTTCCTTCAGCTAAAACATGCATGTGGAACCCAGAGTATGATCAACCGTGTGATCGGGAGACGTGTTCCAATATGTGTCAGTTTTCGTCCCCTGGTACTCGGGTGCAACATTCCAGACGCTTTACTAACACTCTCCCGACTTGGAGAGTCAGTGCCTTTAACCTCCTGTTTGGCCCAGTTTGCAATTTCTGCGGAAGATGAACAGGAATAGGGAGAACCAATGACAGACTAGATGGAGGTGTCTGGATGGGCAAATTTAACTCTCATTTCCCACCAGGAAGAGGAATTAACCAAAGGCTCAGCGTGCCGTGCCGGAATCAGATTAGGGCCTGAAGCCATCCTGCGGTGTTGCGGCCAGCTCACAAGAAAGCGAGTTGAAGAAAGGAGCTCAGGGGCACTGTAATTCACATAACTGCAGAGTTATAAATGACAGTTATCGTCCAAAAATATACTGAAGTAAGGCTGCCAAGAGGACTTGAAAGCGGGGCAGAATTGCAGGAAACCGATTTCAGGAGGTAGACTGGAATTGCATTGAAAGCATAGGAAAAGAGGCAGAACGTCCACAATGATGCACTTGGCCAAAAAGGGCGTATGCGTTTTTTCCTGAATATACTCAGGAAAAAACGCATACGCACTTTTTGGCCAACCAAGCAAGCTTGCAAAGGAAATCTGCACTACAATGAAGTCTCACTTCCCCCCGGGCAAAAGGGCCATCTGAAAAAAGTGTAAAATCCAGAAAGGCAGGACAGGCCATGGAGAACTGGGAGCCTTGTTATGCTGATGGGCGGTATGTAAATTGCCAACAGCCACTCCGGAGAAGTGTATGGTGTTTCCTGAAACATCTAAAAAACAAAGCAACAGAGCCTAGGACACTTCCACTTATGGTCCTATAGCTTAGGGAAATTAAAATCAAAAAGACACAGCCACCCCAAAGGTTGGGACGGCTCTGTTTACAACAACCTGGTTTACGGTACAAGTTCAATATCGCAGAAAGTGAAAAATGGATAAAGATGTTGTGGTACTTACGTACAATGCAATATCACTCAGCAATGAAATCTATGTCATCAGGCCCGTAGCAGCATAATGAGTGGATTCAGGTACGATGATTCTAACTGAAATAAGTCTCACAGAAAAACAAACATCATAAGATATCACTAATACACGGAATGTAAACTTGGCTACATAGGAACTGAATTACAAAACAGAACAGGGTCTCAAATTTAGAAAACCAACTTATGCTTGCTTAAGGGGAAAGGTGAGTTGGGGTGCTGCATAAAACCAGAGATTGAAATGAGCACAGATAAAGTTCCTTAAGCCAAATATGGAATAGACAAGAGCTACTCCTTGCTCAACGAAATGGACTCAACACCCCATATTAAACGCCTAAGAATGTACCTGACTAGGAAGTATCTTAAAACCTATGGACTGCTATGTCTCCGAAAGAGAATCAAGCGTGTGTACAGGGGCATAAACGCAGCAGTGATAGGATTGGAGAGGTTCGGTGAGCAAATGAAGACCCTTTGAAGTCATATTGCATGGTACCCATTCCACGGGTCTCAACTCTCCAGGTTTAAGGTATTCTTCCTTCAGCTAAAACATGCATGTGGAACCCAGAGTATGATCAACCGTGAGATCGGAAGACGTGTTCAAATATGTCTCAGTTTTCGTCCCCTGGTACTCGGGTGCAACATTCCAGACGCTTTACTAACACTCTCCCGACTTGGAGAGTCAGTGCCTTTAACCTCCTGTTTGGCCCAGTTTGCAATTTCTGCGGAAGATGAACAGGAATAGGGAGAACCAATGACAGACTAGCTGGAGGTGTCTGGACGGGCAAATTTAACTCTCATTTCGCACCAGGAAAAGGAATTAACCAAACGCTCAGCGTGCCGTGCCGGAACCAGATTAGGGCCTGAAGCAATCCTGCGGTGTTGCGGCCAGCTCACGAGAAAGCGAGTTGAAGAAAGGAGCTCAGGGGCACTGTAATTCACAAACCTGCAGAGTTATAAATGACAGCTATCGTCCAAAAATATACTGAAGTAAGGCTGCCAAGAGGACTTGAAAGCGGGGCAGAATTGCAGGAAACCGATTTCAGGAGGTAGACTGGAATTGCATTGAAAGCATAGGAAAAGAGGCAGAACGTCCACAATGATGCACTTGGCCAAAAAGGGCGTATGCGTTTTTTCCTGAATTTATTCAGGAAAAAACGCATACGCCCTTTTTGGCCAACCAAGCAAGCTTGCAAAGGAAATCTGCACTACAATGAAGTCTCACTTACCCCCGGTCAAAAGGGCCATCTGAAAAAAGTGTAAAATCCAGAAAGGCAGGACAGGCCATGGAGAACTGGGAGCCTTGTTATGCTGATGGGCGGGATGTCAATTGCCAACAGCCACTCGGGAGAAGTGTATGGTGTTTCCTGAAACATCTAAAAAACAAAGCAACAGAGCCTAGGGCACTTCCACTTATGGTCCTATAGCTTAGGGAAATTAAAATCAAAAAGACACAGCAACCCCAAAGGTTGGGACGGCTCTGTTTACAAGAACCTGGTTTATGGTACAAGTTCAATATCGCAGAAAGTGAAAAATGGATAAAGAAGTTGTGGTACTTACGTACAATGCAGTATCACTCAGCAATGAAATCTATGTCATCAGGCCCGTAGCAGCATAATGAGTGGATTCAGGTATGATGATTCTAACTGAAATAAGTCACACAGAAAAAGAAACATCATAAGATATCACTAATACACGGAATGTAAACTTGGCTACACAGGAACTGAATTACAAAACAGAACAGGGTCTCAAATTTAGAAACCCAACTTATGCTTGCTTAAGGGGAAAGGTGAGTTGGGGTGCTGCATAAAACCAGAGATTGAAATGAGCACAGATAAAGTTCCTTAAGCCAAATATGGAATAGACAAGAGCTACTCCTTGCTCAACGAAATGGACTCAACACCCCATATTAAACGCCTAAGAATGTACCTGACTAGGAAGTATCTTAAAACCTATGGACTGCTATGTCTCCGAAAGAGAATCAAGCGTGTGTACAGGGGCATAAACGCAGCAGTGATAGGATTGGAGAGGTTCGGTGAGCAAATGAAGACCCTTTGAAGTCATATTGCATGGTACCCATTCCACGGGTCTCAACTCTCCAGGTTTAAGGTATTCTTCCTTCAGCTAAAACATGCATGTGGAACCCAGAGTATGATCAACCGTGAGATCAGAAGACGTGTTCAAATATGTCTCAGTTTTCGTCCCCTGGTACTCGGGTGCAACATTCCAGACGCTTTACTAACACTCTCCCGACTTGGAGAGTCAGTGCCTTTAACCTCCTGTTTGGCCCAGTTTGCAATTTCTGCGGAAGATGAACAGGAATAGGGAGAACCAATGACAGACTAGATGGAGGTGTCTGGATGGGCAAATTTAACTCTCATTTCCCACCAGGAAGAGGAATTAACCAAAGGCTCAGCGTGCCGTGCCGGAATCAGATTAGGGCCTGAAGCCATCCTGCGGTGTTGCGGCCAGTTCACGAGAAAGCGAGTTGAAGAAAGGAGCTCAGGGGCACTGTAATTCACATAACTGCAGAGTTATAAATGACAGTTATCGTCCAAAAATATACTGAAGTAAGGCTGCCAAGAGGACTTGAAAGCGGGGCAGAATTGCAGGAAACCGATTTCAGGAGGTAGACTGGAATTGCATTTAAAGCATAGGAAAAGAGGCAGAACGTCCACAAGATGCACTTGGCCAAAAAGGGCATATGCGTTTTTTCCTGAATATACTCAGGATAAAACGCATACGCACTTTTTGGCCAACCAAGCAAGCTTGCAAAGGAAATCTGCACTACAATGAAGTCTCACTTCCCCCCGGTCAAAAGGGCCATCTGAAAAAAGTGTAAAATCCAGAAAGGCAGGACAGGCCATGGAGAACTGGGAGCCTTGTTATGCTGATGGGCGGGATGTAAATTGCCAACAGCCACTCGGGAGAAGTGTATGGTGTTTCCTGAAACATCTAATAAACAAAGCAACAGAGCCTAGGGCACTTCCACTTATGGTCCTATAGCTTAGGGAAATTAAAATCAAAAGACACAGCCACCCCAAAAGTTGGGACGGCTCTGTTTACAAGAACCTGGTTTACGGTACAAGTTCAATATCGCAGACAGTGAAAAATGGATAAAGAAGTGGTGGTACTTACGTACAATGCAATATCACACAGCAATGAAATCTATGTCATCAGGCCCGTAGCAGCATAATGAGTGGATTCAGGTATGATGATTCTAACTGAAATAAGTCACACAGAAAAAGAAACATCATAAGATATCACTAATACACGGAATGTAAACTTGGCTACACAGGAACTGAATTCCAAAACAGAACAGGGTCTCAAATTTAGAAAACCAACTTATGCTTGCTTAAGGGGAAAGGTGAGTTGGGGTGCTGCATAAAACCAGAGATTGAAATGAGCACAGATAAAGTTCCTTAAGCCAAATATGGAATAGACAAGAGCTACTCCTTGCTCAATGAAATGGACTCAACCCCCCATATTAAATGCCTAAGAGTGTACCTGACTAGGAAGTATCTTAAAACCTATGGATTGCTATGTCTCCGAAAGAGAATCAAGCGTGTGTACAGGGGCATAAACGCAGCAGTGATAGGACTGGAGAGGTTCGGTGAGCAAATGAAGACCCTTTGAAGTCATATTGCATGGTACCCATTCCACGGGTCTCAACTCTCCAGGTTTAAGGTATTCTTCCTTCAGGTAAAACATGCATGTGGAACCCAGAGTATGATCAACCGTGTGATCGGGAGACGTGTTCCAATATGTGTCAGTTTTCGTCCCCTGGTACTCGGGTGCAACATTCCAGACGCTTTACTAACACTCTCCCGACTTGGAGAGTCAGTGCCTTTAACCTCCTGTTTGACCCAGTTTGCAATTTCTGCGGAAGATGAACAAGAATAGGGAGAACCAATGACAGACTAGCTGGAGGTGTCTGGACGGGCAAATTTAACTCTCATTTCTCACCAGGAAGAGGAATTAACCAAAGGCTCAGCGTGCCGTGCCAGAACCAGATTAGGGCCTGAAGCCATCCTGCGGTGTTGCGGCCAGCTCACAAGAAAGCGAGTTGAAGAAAGGAGCTCAGGGGCACTGTAATTCACAAACCTGCAGAGTTATAAATGACAGCTATCGTCCAAAAATATACTGAAGTAAGGCTGCCAAGAGGACTTGAAAGCGGGGCAGTATTGCAGGAAACCGATTTCAGGAGGTAGACTGGAATTGCATTTAAAGCATAGGAAAAGAGGCAGAACGTCCACAATGATGCACTTGGCCAAAAAGGGCGTATGCGTTTTTTCCTGAATATACTCAGGAAAAAACGCATACGCCCTTTTTGGCCAACCAAGCAAGCTTGCAAAGGAAATCTGCACTACAATGAAGTCTCACTTCCCCCCGGTCAAAAGGGCCATCTGAAAAAAGTGTAAAATCCAGAAAGGCAGGACAGGCCATGGAGAACTGGGAGCCTTGTTATGCTGATGGGCGGTATGTAAATTGCCAACATCCACTCGGGAGAAGTGTATGGTGTTTCCTGAAACATCTAAAAAACAAAGCAACAGAGCCTAGGACACTTCCACTTATGGTCCTATAGCTTAGGGAAATTAAAATCAAAAAGACACAGCCACCCCAAAGGTTGGGACGGCTCTGTTTACAACAACCTGGTTTATGGTACAAGTTCAATATCGCAGAAAGTGAAAAATGGATAAAGAAGTTGTGGTACTTACGTACAATGCAGTATCACTCAGCAATGAAATCTATGTCATCAGGCCCGTAGCAGCATAATGAGTGGATTCAGGTATGATGATTCTAACTGAAATAAGTCACACAGAAAAAGAAACATCATAAGATATCACTAATACACGGAATGTAAACTTGGCTACACAGGAACTGAATTACAAAACAGAACAGGGTCTCAAATTTAGAAACCCAACTTATGCTTGCTTAAGGGGAAAGGTGAGTTGGGGTGCTGCATAAAACCAGAGATTGAAATGAGCACAGATAAAGTTCCTTAAGCCAAATATGGAATAGACAAGAGCTACTCCTTGCTCAACGAAATGGACTCAACACCCCATATTAAACGCCTAAGAATGTACCTGACTAGGAAGTATCTTAAAACCTATGGACTGCTATGTCTCCGAAAGAGAATCAAGCGTGTGTACAGGGGCATAAACGCAGCAGTGATAGGATTGGAGAGGTTCGGTGAGCAAATGAAGACCCTTTGAAGTCATATTGCATGGTACCCATTCCACGGGTCTCAACTCTCCAGGTTTAAGGTATTCTTCCTTCAGCTAAAACATGCATGTGGAACCCAGAGTATGATCAACCGTGTGATCGGAAGACGTGTTCAAATATGTGTCAGTTTTCGTCCCCTGGTACTCGGGTGCAACATTCCAGACGCTTTACTAACACTCTCCCGACTTGGAGAGTCAGTGCCTTTAACCTCCTGTTTGGCCCAGTTTGCAATTTCTGCGGAAGATGAACAGGAATAGGGAGAACCAATGACAGACTAGATGGAGGTGTCTGGATGGGCAAATTTAACTCTCATTTCCCACCAGGAAGAGGAATTAACCAAAGGCTCAGCGTGCCGTGCCGGAATCAGATTAGGGCCTGAAGCCATCCTGCGGTGTTGCGGCCAGCTCACGAGAAAGCGAGTTGAAGAAAGGAGCTCAGGGGCACTGTAATTCACATAACTGCAGAGTTATAAATGACAGTTATCGTCCAAAAATATACTGAAGTAAGCCTGCCAAGAGGACTTGAAAGCGGGGCAGAATTGCAGGAATCCGATTTCAGGAGGTAGACTGGAATTGCATTGAAAGCATAGGAAAAGAGGCAGAACGTCCACAATGATGCACTTGGCCAAAAAGGGCGTATGCGTTTTTTCCTGAATATACTCAGGAAAAAACGCATACGCACTTTTTGGCCAACCAAGCAAGCTTGCAAAGGAAATCTGCACTACAATGAAGTCTCACTTCCCCCCCGGTCAAAAGGGCCATCTGAAAAAAGTGTAAAATCCAGAAAGGCAGGACAGGCCATGGAGAACTGGGAGCCTTGTTATGCTGATGGGCGGGATGTCAATTGCCAACAGCCACTCGGGAGAAGTGTATGGTGTTTCCTGAAACATCTAAAAAACAAAGCAACAGAGCCTAGGACACTTCCACTTATGGTCCTATAGCTTAGGGAAATTAAAATCAAAAAGACACAGCCACCCCAAAGGTTGGGACGGCTCTGTTTACAACAACCTGGTTTACGGTACAAGTTCAATATCGCAGAAAGTGAAAAATGGATAAAGATGTTGTGGTACTTACGTACAATGCAATATCACTCAGCAATGAAATCTATGTCATCAGGCCCGTAGCAGCATAATGAGTGGATTCAGGTACGATGATTCTAACTGAAATAAGTCTCACAGAAAAACAAACATCATAAGATATCACTAATACACGGAATGTAAACTTGGCTACATAGGAACTGAATTACAAAAGAGAACAGGGTCTCAAATTTAGAAAACCAACTTATGCTTGCTTAAGGGGAAAGGTGAGTTGGGGTGCTGCATAAAACCAGAGATTGAAATGAGCACAGATAAAGTTCCTTAAGCCAAATATGGAATAGACAAGAGCTACTCCTTGCTCAACGAAATGGACTCAACACCCCATATTAAACGCCTAAGAATGTACCTGACTAGGAAGTATCTTAAAACCTATGGACTGCTATGTCTCCGAAAGAGAATCAAGCGTGTGTACAGGGGCATAAACGCAGCAGTGATAGGATTGGAGAGGTTCGGTGAGCAAATGAAGACCCTTTGAAGTCATATTGCATGGTACCCATTCCACGGGTCTCAACTCTCCAGGTTTAAGGTATTCTTCCTTCAGCAAAAACATGCATGTGGAACCCAGAGTATGATCAACCGTGAGATCGGAAGACGTGTTCAAATATGTCTCAGTTTTCGTCCCCTGGTACTCGGGTGCAACATTCCATACGCTTTACTAACACTCTCCCGACTTCGAGAGTCAGTGCCTTTAACCTCCTGTTTGGCCCAGTTTGCAATTTCTGCGGAAGATGAACAGGAATAGGGAGAACCAATGACAGACTAGCTGGAGGTGTCTGGACGGGCAAATTTAACTCTCATTTCCCACCAGGAAGAGGAATTAACCAAAGGCTCAGCATGCCGTGCCGGAACCAGATCAGGGCCTGAAGCAATCCTGCGGTGTTGTGGCCAGCTCACGAGAAAGCGAGTTGAAGAAAGGAGCTCAGGGGCACTGTAATTCACAAACCTGCAGAGTTATAAATGACAGCTATCGTCCAAAAATATACTGAAGTAAGGCTGCCAAGAGGACTTGAAAGCGGGGCAGAATTGCAGGAAACCGATTTCAGGAGGTAGACTGGAATTGCATTTAAAGCATAGAAGAAGAGGCAGAACGTCCACAATGATGCACTTGGCCAAAAAGGGCGTATGCGTTTTTTCCTGAATATATTCAGGAAAAAACGCATACGCCCTTTTTGGCCAACCAAGCAAGCTTGCAAAGGAAATCTGCCCTACAATGAAGTCTCACTTCCGCCCGGTCAAAAGGGCCATCTGAAAAAAGTGTAAAATCCAGAAAGGCAGGACAGGCCATGGAGAACTGGGAGCCTTGTTATGCTGATGGGCGGGATGTAAATTGCCAACAGCCACTCGGGAGAAGTGTATGGTGTTTCCTGAAACATCTAAAAAACAAAGCAACAGAGCCTAGGGCACTTCCACTTATGGTCCTATAGCTTAGGGAAATTAAAATCAAAAGACACAGCTACCCCAAAGGTTGAGATGGCTCTGTTTACAAGAACTTGGTTTACGGTACAAGTTCAATATCGCAGAAAGTGAAAAATGGATAAAGAAGTTGTGGTACTTACGTACAATGCAATATCACTCAGCAAGGAAATATATGTCATCAGGCACGTAGCAGCGTAATGAGTGGATTCAGGTATGATGATTCTAACTGAAATAAGTCACACAGAAAAAGAAACATCATAAGATATCACTAATACACGGAATGTAAACTTGGCTACACAGGAACTGAATTACAAAACAGGACAGGGTCTCAAATTTAGAAAACCAACTTATGCTTGCTTAAGGGGAAAGGTGAGTTGGGGTGCTGCATAAAACCAGAGATTGAAATGAGCACAGATAAAGTTCCTTAAGCCAAATATGGAATAGACAAGAGCTACTCCTTGCTCAACGAAATGGATTCAACACCCCATATTAAACACCTAAGAATATACCTGACTAGGAAGTATCTTAAAACCTATGGATTGCTATGTCTCCGAAAGAGAATCAAGCGTGTGTACAGGGGCATAAACGCAGCAGTGATAGGACTGGAGAGGTTCGGTGAGCAAATGAAGACCCTTTGAAGTCATATTGCATGGTACCCATTCCACGGGTCTCAACTCTCCAGGTTTAAGGTATTCTTCCTTCAGCTAAAACATGCATGTGGAACCCAGAGTATGATCAACCGTGTGATCGGGAGACGTGTTCCAATATGTGTCAGTTTTCGTCCCCTGGTACTCGGGTGCAACATTCCAGACGCTTTACTAACACTCTCCCGACTTGGAGAGTCAGTGCCTTTAACCTCCTGTTTGGCCCAGTTTGCAATTTCTGCGGAAGATGAACAGGAATAGGGAGAACCAATGACAGACTAGATGGAGGTGTCTGGATGGGCAAATTTAACTCTCATTTCCCACCAGGAAGAGGAATTAACCAAAGGCTCAGCGTGCCGTGCCGGAATCAGATTAGGGCCTGAAGCCATCCTGCGGTGTTGCGGCCAGCTCACAAGAAAGCGAGTTGAAGAAAGGAGCTCAGGGGCACTGTAATTCACATAACTGCAGAGTTATAAATGACAGTTATCGTCCAAAAATATACTGAAGTAAGGCTGCCAAGAGGACTTGAAAGCGGGGCAGAATTGCAGGAAACCGATTTCAGGAGGTAGACTGGAATTGCATTGAAAGCATAGGAAAAGAGGCAGAACGTCCACAATGATGCACTTGGCCAAAAAGGGCGTATGCGTTTTTTCCTGAATATACTCAGGAAAAAACGCATACGCACTTTTTGGCCAACCAAGCAAGCTTGCAAAGGAAATCTGCACTACAATGAAGTCTCACTTCCCCCCGGGCAAAAGGGCCATCTGAAAAAAGTGTAAAATCCAGAAAGGCAGGACAGGCCATGGAGAACTGGGAGCCTTGTTATGCTGATGGGCGGTATGTAAATTGCCAACAGCCACTCCGGAGAAGTGTATGGTGTTTCCTGAAACATCTAAAAAACAAAGCAACAGAGCCTAGGACACTTCCACTTATGGTCCTATAGCTTAGGGAAATTAAAATCAAAAAGACACAGCCACCCCAAAGGTTGGGACGGCTCTGTTTACAACAACCTGGTTTACGGTACAAGTTCAATATCGCAGAAAGTGAAAAATGGATAAAGATGTTGTGGTACTTACGTACAATGCAATATCACTCAGCAATGAAATCTATGTCATCAGGCCCGTAGCAGCATAATGAGTGGATTCAGGTACGATGATTCTAACTGAAATAAGTCTCACAGAAAAACAAACATCATAAGATATCACTAATACACGGAATGTAAACTTGGCTACATAGGAACTGAATTACAAAACAGAACAGGGTCTCAAATTTAGAAAACCAACTTATGCTTGCTTAAGGGGAAAGGTGAGTTGGGGTGCTGCATAAAACCAGAGATTGAAATGAGCACAGATAAAGTTCCTTAAGCCAAATATGGAATAGACAAGAGCTACTCCTTGCTCAACGAAATGGACTCAACACCCCATATTAAACGCCTAAGAATGTACCTGACTAGGAAGTATCTTAAAACCTATGGACTGCTATGTCTCCGAAAGAGAATCAAGCGTGTGTACAGGGGCATAAACGCAGCAGTGATAGGATTGGAGAGGTTCGGTGAGCAAATGAAGACCCTTTGAAGTCATATTGCATGGTACCCATTCCACGGGTCTCAACTCTCCAGGTTTAAGGTATTCTTCCTTCAGCTAAAACATGCATGTGGAACCCAGAGTATGATCAACCGTGAGATCGGAAGACGTGTTCAAATATGTCTCAGTTTTCGTCCCCTGGTACTCGGGTGCAACATTCCAGACGCTTTACTAACACTCTCCCGACTTGGAGAGTCAGTGCCTTTAACCTCCTGTTTGACCCAGTTTGCAATTTCTGCAGAAGATGAACAGGAATAGGGAGAACCAATGACAGACTAGCTGGAGGTGTCTGGACGGGCAAATTTAACTCTCATTTCTCACCAGGAAGAGGAATTAACCAAAGGCTCAGCGTGCCGTGCCAGAACCAGATTAGGGCCTGAAGCCATCCTGCGGTGTTGCGGCCAGCTCACAAGAAAGCGAGTTGAAGAAAGGAGCTCAGGGGCACTGTAATTCACAAACCTGCAGAGTTATAAATGACAGCTATCGTCCAAAAATATACTGAAGTAAGGCTGCCAAGAGGACTTGAAAGCGGGGCAGTATTGCAGGAAACCGATTTCAGGAGGTAGACTGGAATTGCATTGAAAGCATAGGAAAAGAGGCAGAACGTCCACAATGATGCACTTGGCCAAAAAGGGCGTATGCGTTTTTTCCTGAATATACTCAGGAAAAAACGCATACGCCCTTTTTGGCCAACCAAGCAAGCTTGCAAAGGAAATCTGCACTACAATGAAGTCTCACTTCCCCCCGGTCAAAAGGGCCATCTGAAAAAAGTGTAAAATCCAGAAAGGCAGGACAGGCCATGGAGAACTGGGAGCCTTGTTATGCTGATGGGCGGTATGTAAATTGCCAACATCCACTCGGGAGAAGTGTATGGTGTTTCCTGAAACATCTAAAAAACAAAGCAACAGAGCCTAGGACACTTCCACTTATGGTCCTATAGCTTAGGGAAATTAAAATCAAAAAGACACAGCCACCCCAAAGGTTGGGACGGCTCTGTTTACAACAACCTGGTTTATGGTACAAGTTCAATATCGCAGAAAGTGAAAAATGGATAAAGAAGTTGTGGTACTTACGTACAATGCAGTATCACTCAGCAATGAAATCTATGTCATCAGGCCCGTAGCAGCATAATGAGTGGATTCAGGTATGATGATTCTAACTGAAATAAGTCACACAGAAAAAGAAACATCATAAGATATCACTAATACACGGAATGTAAACTTGGCTACACAGGAACTGAATTACAAAACAGAACAGGGTCTCAAATTTAGAAACCCAACTTATGCTTGCTTAAGGGGAAAGGTGAGTTGGGGTGCTGCATAAAACCAGAGATTGAAATGAGCACAGATAAAGTTCCTTAAGCCAAATATGGAATAGACAAGAGCTACTCCTTGCTCAACGAAATGGACTCAACACCCCATATTAAACGCCTAAGAATGTACCTGACTAGGAAGTATCTTAAAACCTATGGACTGCTATGTCTCCGAAAGAGAATCAAGCGTGTGTACAGGGGCATAAACGCAGCAGTGATAGGATTGGAGAGGTTCGGTGAGCAAATGAAGACCCTTTGAAGTCATATTGCATGGTACCCATTCCACGGGTCTCAACTCTCCAGGTTTAAGGTATTCTTCCTTCAGCTAAAACATGCATGTGGAACCCAGAGTATGATCAACCGTGTGATCGGAAGACGTGTTCAAATATGTGTCAGTTTTCGTCCCCTGGTACTCGGGTGCAACATTCCAGACGCTTTACTAACACTCTCCCGACTTGGAGAGTCAGTGCCTTTAACCTCCTGTTTGGCCCAGTTTGCAATTTCTGCGGAAGATGAACAGGAATAGGGAGAACCAATGACAGACTAGATGGAGGTGTCTGGATGGGCAAATTTAACTCTCATTTCCCACCAGGAAGAGGAATTAACCAAAGGCTCAGCGTGCCGTGCCGGAATCAGATTAGGGCCTGAAGCCATCCTGCGGTGTTGCGGCCAGCTCACGAGAAAGCGAGTTGAAGAAAGGAGCTCAGGGGCACTGTAATTCACATAACTGCAGAGTTATAAATGACAGTTATCGTCCAAAAATATACTGAAGTAAGCCTGCCAAGAGGACTTGAAAGCGGGGCAGAATTGCAGGAAACCGATTTCAGGAGGTAGACTGGAATTGCATTTAAAGCATAGGAAAAGAGGCAGAACGTCCACAATGATGCACTTGGCCAAAAAGGGCGTATGCGTTTTTTCCTGAATATACTCAGGAAAAAACGCATACGCACTTTTTGGCCAACCAAGCAAGCTTGCAAAGGAAATCTGCACTACAATGAAGTCTCACTTCCCCCCCGGTCAAAAGGGCCATCTGAAAAAAGTGTAAAATCCAGAAAGGCAGGACAGGCCATGGAGAACTGGGAGCCTTGTTATGCTGATGGGCGGGATGTCAATTGCCAACAGCCACTCGGGAGAAATGTATGGTGTTTCCTGAAACATCTAAAAAACAAAGCAACAGAGCCTAGGACACTTCCACTTATGGTCCTATAGCTTAGGGAAATTAAAATCAAAAAGACACAGCCACCCCAAAGGTTGGGACGGCTCTGTTTACAACAACCTGGTTTACGGTACAAGTTCAATATCGCAGAAAGTGAAAAATGGATAAAGATGTTGTGGTACTTACGTACAATGCAATATCACTCAGCAATGAAATCTATGTCATCAGGCCCGTAGCAGCATAATGAGTGGATTCAGGTACGATGATTCTAACTGAAATAAGTCTCACAGAAAAACAAACATCATAAGATATCACTAATACACGGAATGTAAACTTGGCTACATAGGAACTGAATTACAAAAGAGAACAGGGTCTCAAATTTAGAAAACCAACTTATGCTTGCTTAAGGGGAAAGGTGAGTTGGGGTGCTGCATAAAACCAGAGATTGAAATGAGCACAGATAAAGTTCCTTAAGCCAAATATGGAATAGACAAGAGCTACTCCTTGCTCAACGAAATGGACTCAACACCCCATATTAAACGCCTAAGAATGTACCTGACTAGGAAGTATCTTAAAACCTATGGACTGCTATGTCTCCGAAAGAGAATCAAGCGTGTGTACAGGGGCATAAACGCAGCAGTGATAGGATTGGAGAGGTTCGGTGAGCAAATGAAGACCCTTTGAAGTCATATTGCATGGTACCCATTCCACGGGTCTCAACTCTCCAGGTTTAAGGTATTCTTCCTTCAGCTAAAACATGCATGTGGAACCCAGAGTATGATCAACCGTGAGATCGGAAGACGTGTTCAAATATGTCTCAGTTTTCGTCCCCTGGTACTCGGGTGCAACATTCCATACGCTTTACTAACACTCTCCCGACTTGGAGAGTCAGTGCCTTTAACCTCCTGTTTGGCCCAGTTTGCAATTTCTGCGGAAGATGAACAGGAATAGGGAGAACCAATGACAGACTAGCTGGAGGTGTCTGGACGGGCAAATTTAACTCTCATTTCCCACCAGGAAGAGGAATTAACCAAAGGCTCAGCATGCCGTGCCGGAACCAGATCAGGGCCTGAAGCAATCCTGCGGTGTTGTGGCCAGCTCACGAGAAAGCGAGTTGAAGAAAGGAGCTCAGGGGCACTGTAATTCACAAACCTGCAGAGTTATAAATGACAGCTATCGTCCAAAAATATACTGAAGTAAGGCTGCCAAGAGGACTTGAAAGCGGGGCAGAATTGCAGGAAACCGATTTCAGGAGGTAGACTGGAATTGCATTTAAAGCATAGAAGAAGAGGCAGAACGTCCACAATGATGCACTTGGCCAAAAAGGGCGTATGCGTTTTTTCCTGAATATATTCAGGAAAAAACGCATACGCCCTTTTTGGCCAACCAAGCAAGCTTGCAAAGGAAATCTGCCCTACAATGAAGTCTCACTTCCGCCCGGTCAAAAGGGCCATCTGAAAAAAGTGTAAAATCCAGAAAGGCAGGACAGGCCATGGAGAACTGGGAGCCTTGTTATGCTGATGGGCGGGATGTAAATTGCCAACAGCCACTCGGGAGAAGTGTATGGTGTTTCCTGAAACATCTAAAAAACAAAGCAACAGAGCCTAGGGCACTTCCACTTATGGTCCTATAGCTTAGGGAAATTAAAATCAAAAGACACAGCTACCCCAAAGGTTGAGATGGCTCTGTTTACAAGAACTTGGTTTACGGTACAAGTTCAATATCGCAGAAAGTGAAAAATGGATAAAGAAGTTGTGGTACTTACGTACAATGCAATATCACTCAGCAAGGAAATATATGTCATCAGGCACGTAGCAGCGTAATGAGTGGATTCAGGTATGATGATTCTAACTGAAATAAGTCACACAGAAAAAGAAACATCATAAGATATCACTAATACACGGAATGTAAACTTGGCTACACAGGAACTGAATTACAAAACAGGACAGGGTCTCAAATTTAGAAAACCAACTTATGCTTGCTTAAGGGGAAAGGTGAGTTGGGGTGCTGCATAAAACCAGAGATTGAAATGAGCACAGATAAAGTTCCTTAAGCCAAATATGGAATAGACAAGAGCTACTCCTTGCTCAACGAAATGGATTCAACACCCCATATTAAACACCTAAGAATATACCTGACTAGGAAGTATCTTAAAACCTATGGATTGCTATGTCTCCGAAAGAGAATCAAGCGTGTGTACAGGGGCATAAACGCAGCAGTGATAGGACTGGAGAGGTTCGGTGAGCAAATGAAGACCCTTTGAAGTCATATTGCATGGTACCCATTCCACGGGTCTCAACTCTCCAGGTTTAAGGTATTCTTCCTTCAGCTAAAACATGCATGTGGAACCCAGAGTATGATCAACCGTGTGATCGGGAGACGTGTTCCAATATGTGTCAGTTTTCGTCCCCTGGTACTCGGGTGCAACATTCCAGACGCTTTACTAACACTCTCCCGACTTGGAGAGTCAGTGCCTTTAACCTCCTGTTTGGCCCAGTTTGCAATTTCTGCGGAAGATGAACAGGAATAGGGAGAACCAATGACAGACTAGATGGAGGTGTCTGGATGGGCAAATTTAACTCTCATTTCCCACCAGGAAGAGGAATTAACCAAAGGCTCAGCGTGCCGTGCCGGAATCAGATTAGGGCCTGAAGCCATCCTGCGGTGTTGCGGCCAGCTCACAAGAAAGCGAGTTGAAGAAAGGAGCTCAGGGGCACTGTAATTCACATAACTGCAGAGTTATAAATGACAGTTATCGTCCAAAAATATACTGAAGTAAGGCTGCCAAGAGGACTTGAAAGCGGGGCAGAATTGCAGGAAACCGATTTCAGGAGGTAGACTGGAATTGCATTGAAAGCATAGGAAAAGAGGCAGAACGTCCACAATGATGCACTTGGCCAAAAAGGGCGTATGCGTTTTTTCCTGAATATACTCAGGAAAAAACGCATACGCACTTTTTGGCCAACCAAGCAAGCTTGCAAAGGAAATCTGCACTACAATGAAGTCTCACTTCCCCCCGGGCAAAAGGGCCATCTGAAAAAAGTGTAAAATCCAGAAAGGCAGGACAGGCCATGGAGAACTGGGAGCCTTGTTATGCTGATGGGCGGTATGTAAATTGCCAACAGCCACTCCGGAGAAGTGTATGGTGTTTCCTGAAACATCTAAAAAACAAAGCAACAGAGCCTAGGACACTTCCACTTATGGTCCTATAGCTTAGGGAAATTAAAATCAAAAAGACACAGCCACCCCAAAGGTTGGGACGGCTCTGTTTACAACAACCTGGTTTACGGTACAAGTTCAATATCGCAGAAAGTGAAAAATGGATAAAGATGTTGTGGTACTTACGTACAATGCAATATCACTCAGCAATGAAATCTATGTCATCAGGCCCGTAGCAGCATAATGAGTGGATTCAGGTACGATGATTCTAACTGAAATAAGTCTCACAGAAAAACAAACATCATAAGATATCACTAATACACGGAATGTAAACTTGGCTACATAGGAACTGAATTACAAAACAGAACAGGGTCTCAAATTTAGAAAACCAACTTATGCTTGCTTAAGGGGAAAGGTGAGTTGGGGTGCTGCATAAAACCAGAGATTGAAATGAGCACAGATAAAGTTCCTTAAGCCAAATATGGAATAGACAAGAGCTACTCCTTGCTCAACGAAATGGACTCAACACCCCATATTAAACGCCTAAGAATGTACCTGACTAGGAAGTATCTTAAAACCTATGGACTGCTATGTCTCCGAAAGAGAATCAAGCGTGTGTACAGGGGCATAAACGCAGCAGTGATAGGATTGGAGAGGTTCGGTGAGCAAATGAAGACCCTTTGAAGTCATATTGCATGGTACCCATTCCACGGGTCTCAACTCTCCAGGTTTAAGGTATTCTTCCTTCAGCTAAAACATGCATGTGGAACCCAGAGTATGATCAACCGTGAGATCGGAAGACGTGTTCAAATATGTCTCAGTTTTCGTCCCCTGGTACTCGGGTGCAACATTCCAGACGCTTTACTAACACTCTCCCGACTTGGAGAGTCAGTGCCTTTAACCTCCTGTTTGGCCCAGTTTGCAATTTCTGCGGAAGATGAACAGGAATAGGGAGAACCAATGAGAGACTAGCTGGAGGTGTCTGGACGGGCAAATTTAACTCTCATTTCGCACCAGGAAAAGGAATTAACCAAACGCTCAGCGTGCCGTGCCGGAACCAGATTAGGGCCTGAAGCAATCCTGCGGTGTTGCGGCCAGCTCACGAGAAAGCGAGTTGAAGAAAGGAGCTCAGGGGCACTGTAATTCACAAACCTGCAGAGTTATAAATGACAGCTATCGTCCAAAAATATACTGAAGTAAGGCTGCCAAGAGGACTTGAAAGCGGGGCAGAATTGCAGGAAACCGATTTCAGGAGGTAGACTGGAATTGCATTGAAAGCATAGGAAAAGAGGCAGAACGTCCACAATGATGCACTTGGCCAAAAAGGGCGTATGCGTTTTTTCCTGAATATATTCAGGAAAAAACGCATACGCCCTTTTTGGCCAACCAAGCAAGCTTGCAAAGGAAATCTGCACTACAATGAAGTCTCACTTACCCCCGGTCAAAAGGGCCATCTGAAAAAAGTGTAAAATCCAGAAAGGCAGGACAGGCCATGGAGAACTGGGAGCCTTGTTATGCTGATGGGCGGGATGTCAATTGCCAACAGCCACTCGGGAGAAGTGTATGGTGTTTCCTGAAACATCTAAAAAACAAAGCAACAGAGCCTAGGGCACTTCCACTTATGGTCCTATAGCTTAGGGAAATTAAAATCAAAAAGACACAGCAACCCCAAAGGTTGGGACGGCTCTGTTTACAAGAACCTGGTTTATGGTACAAGTTCAATATCGCAGAAAGTGAAAAATGGATAAAGAAGTTGTGGTACTTACGTACAATGCAGTATCACTCAGCAATGAAATCTATGTCATCAGGCCCGTAGCAGCATAATGAGTGGATTCAGGTATGATGATTCTAACTGAAATAAGTCACACAGAAAAAGAAACATCATAAGATATCACTAATACACGGAATGTAAACTTGGCTACACAGGAACTGAATTCCAAAACAGAACAGGGTCTCAAATTTAGAAACCCAACTTATGCTTGCTTAAGGGGAAAGCTGAGTTGGGGTGCTGCATAAAACCAGAGATTGAAATGAGCACAGATAAAGTTCCTTAAGCCAAATATGGAATAGACTAGAGCTACTCCTTGCTCAACGAAATGGATTCAACACCCCATATTAAACACCTAAGTAATACCTGACTAGGAAGTATCTTAAAACCTATGGACTGCTATGTCTCCGAAAGAGAATCAAGCGAGTGTACAGGGGCATAAACGCAGCAGTGATAGGATTGGAGAGGTTCGGTGAGCAAATGAAGACCCTTTGAAGTCATATTGCATGGTACCCATTCCACGGGTCTCAACTCTCCAGGTTTAAGGTATTCTTCCTTCAGCTAAAACATGCATGTGGAACCCAGAGTATGATCAACCGTGTGATCGGGAGACGTGTTCCAATATGTCTCAGTTTTCGTCCCCTGGTACTCGGGTGCAACACGCCAGACGCTTTACTAACACTCTCCCGACTTGGAGAGTCAGTGCCTTTAAACTCCTGTTTGGCCCAGTTTGCAATTTCTGCGGAAGATGAACAGGAATAGGGAGAACCAATGAGAGACTAGCTGGAGGTGTCTGGACGGGCAAATTTAACTCTCATTTCCCACCAGGAAGAGGAATTAACCAAAAGCTCAGCGTGCCGTGCCGGAACCAGATTAGGGCCTGAAGCCATCCTGCGGTGTTGCGGCCAGCTCACGAGAAAGCGAGTTGAAGAAAGGAGCTCAGGGGCACTGTAATTCACAAACCTGCAGAGTTATAAATGACAGCTATCGTCCAAAAATATACTGAAGTAAGGCTGCCAAGAGGACTTGAAAGCGGGGCAGAATTGCAGGAAACCGATTTCAGGAGGTAGACTGGAATTGCATTTAAAGCATAGGAAAAGAGGCAGAACGTCCACAATGATGCACTTGGCCAAAAAGGGCGTATGCGTTTTTTCCTGAATATATTCAGGAAAAAACGCATACGCACTTTTTGGCCAACCAAGCAAGCTTGCAAAGGAAATCTGCACTACAATGAAGTCTCACTTCCCCCCGGTCAAAAGGGCCATCTGAAAAAAGTGTAAAATCCAGAAAGGCAGGACAGGCCATGGAGAACTGGGAGCCTTGTTATGCTGATGGGCGGGATGTAAATTGCCAACAGCCACTTGGGAGAAGTGTATGGTGTTTCCTGAAACATCTAAAAAACAAAGCAACAGAGCCTAGAGCACTTCCACTTATGGTCCTATAGCTTAGGGAAATTAAAATCAAAAGACACAGCCACCCCAAAGGTTGGGACGGCTCTGTTTACAAGAACCTGGTTTACGGTACAAGTTCAATATCGCAGAAAGTGAAAAATGGATAAAGAAGTTTTGGTACTTACGTACAATGCAATATCACTCAGCAAGGAAATATATGTCATCAGGCGCGTAGCAGCGTAATGAGTGGATTCAGGTATGATGATTCTAACTGAAATAAGTCACACAGAAAAAGAAACATCATAAGATATCACTAATACACGGAATGTAAACTTGGCTACACAGGAACTGAATTACAAAACAGAACATGGTCTCAAATTTAGAAAACAAACTTATGCTTGCTTAAGGGGAACGGGGAGTTGGGGTGCTGCATAAAACCAGAGATTGAAATGAGCACAGATAAAGTTCCTTAAGCCAAATATGGAATAGACAAGAGCTACTCCTTGCTCAACGAAATGGATTCAACACCCCATATTAAACACCTAAGAATATACCTGACTAGGAAGTATCTTAAAACCTATGGATTGCTATGTCTCCGAAAGAGAATCAAGCGTGTGTACAGGGGTATAAACGCAGCAGTGATAGGATTGGAGAGGTTCGGTGAGCAACTGAAGACCCTTTGAAGTCATATTGCATGGTACCCATTCCACGGGTCTCAACTCTCCAGGTTTAAGGTATTCTTCCTTCAGCTAAAACATGCATGTGGAACCCAGAGTATGATCAACCGTGTGATCGGGAGACGTGTTCCAATATGTGTCAGTTTTCGTCCCCTGGTACTCGGGTGCAACATTCCAGACGCTTTACTAACACTCTCCCGACTTGGAGAGTCAGCGCCTTTAACCTCCTGTTTGGCCCAGTTTGCAATTTCTGCAGAAGATGAACAGGAATAGGGAGAACCAATGACAGACTAGATGGAGGTGTCTGGATGGGCAAATTTAACTCTCATTTCCCACCAGGAAGAGGAATTAACCAAAGGCTCAGCGTGCCGTGCCGGAATCAGATTAGGGCCTGAAGCCATCCTGCGGTGTTGCGGCCAGCTCACGAGAAAGCGAGTTGAAGAAAGGAGCTCAGGGGCACTGTAATTCACATAACTGCAGAGTTATAAATGACAGCTATCGTCCAAAAATATACTGAAGTAAGGCTGCCAAGAGGACTTGAAAGCGGGGCAGAATTGCAGGAAACCGATTTCAGGAGGTAGACTGGAATTGCATTGAAAGCATAGGAAAAGAGGCAGAACGTCCACAATGATGCACTTGGCCAAAAAGGGCGTATGCGTTTTTTCCTGAATATATTCAGGAAAAAACGCATACGCCCTTTTTGGCCAACCAAGCAAGCTTGCAAAGGAAATCTGCACTACAATGAAGTCTCACTTCCCCCCGGTCAAAAGGGCCATCTGAAAAAAGTGTAAAATCCAGAAAGGCAGGACAGGCCATGGAGAACTGGGAGCCTTGTTATGCTGATGGGCGGGATGTAAATTGCCAACAGCCACTCGGGAGAAGTGTATGGTGTTTCCTGAAACATCTAAAAAACAAAGCAACAGAGCCTAGGGCACTTCCACTTATGGTCCTATAGCTTAGGGAAATTAAAATCAAAAAGACACAGCAACCCCAAAGGTTGGGACGGCTCTGTTTACAAGAACCTGGTTTATGGTACAAGTTCAATATCGCAGAAAGTGAAAAATGGATAAAGAAGTTGTGGTACTTACGTACAATGCAGTATCACTCAGCAATGAAATCTATGTTATCAGGCCCGTAGCAGCATAATGAGTGGATTCAGGTATGATGATTCTAACTGAAATAAGTCACACAGAAAAAGAAACATCATAAGATATCACTAATACACGGAATGTAAACTTGGCTACACAGGAACTGAATTCCAAAACAGAACAGGGTCTCAAATTTAGAAACCCAACTTATGCTTGCTTAAGGGGAAAGGTGAGTTGGGGTGCTGCATAAAACCAGAGATTGAAATGAGCACAGATAAAGTTCCTTAAGCCAAATATGGAATAGACAAGAGCTACTCCTTGCTCAACGAAATGGACTCAACACCCCATATTAAACGCCTAAGAATGTACCTGACTAGGAAGTATCTTAAAACCTATGGACTGCTATGTCTCCGAAAGAGAATCAAGCGTGTGTACAGGGGCATAAACGCAGCAGTGATAGGATTGGAGAGGTTCGGTGAGCAAATGAAGACCCTTTGAAGTCATATTGCATGGTACCCATTCCACGGGTCTCAACTCTCCAGGTTTAAGGTATTCTTCCTTCAGCTAAAACATGCATGTGGAACCCAGAGTATGATCAACCGTGTGATCGGGAGACGTGTTCCAATATGTGTCAGTTTTCGTCCCCTGGTACTCGGGTGCAACATTCCAGACGCTTTACTAACACTCTCCCGACTTCGAGAGTCAGTGCCTTTAACCTCCTGTTTGGCCCAGTTTGCAATTTCTGCGGAAGATGAACAGGAATAGGGAGAACCAATGACAGACTAGATGGAGGTGTCTGGATGGGCAAATTTAACTCTCATTTCCCACCAGGAAGAGGAATTAACCAAAGGCTCAGCGTGCCGTGCCTGAACCAGATTAGGGCCTGAAGCCATCCTGCGGTGTTGCGGCCAGCTCACGAGAAAGCGAGTTGAAGAAAGGAGCTCAGGGGCACTGTAATTCACATAACTGCAGAGTTATAAATGACAGTTATCGTCCAAAAATATACTGAAGTAAGGCTGCCAAGAGGACTTGAAAGCGGGGCAGAATTGCAGGAAACCGATTTCAGGAGGTAGACTGGAATTGCATTTAAAGCATAGGAAAAGAGGCAGAACGTCCACAATGATGCACTTGGCCAAAAAGGGCGTATGCGTTTTTTCCTGAATATACTCAGGAAAAAACGCATACGCCCTTTTTGGCCAACCAAGCAAGCTTGCAAAGGAAATCTGCACTACAATGAAGTCTCACTTCCCCCCGGGCAAAAGGGCCATCTGAAAAAAGTGTAAAATCCAGAAAGGCAGGACAGGCCATGGAGAACTGGGAGCCTTGTTATGCTGATGGGTGGGATGTAAATTGCCAACAGCCACTCGGGAGAAGTGTATGGTGTTTCCTGAAACATCTAAAAAACAAAGCAACAGAGCCTAGGGCACTTCCACTTATGGTCCTATAGCTTAGGGAAATTAAAATCAAAAAGACACAGCCACCCCAAGGTTGGGACGGCTCTGTTTACAAGAACCTGGTTTACGGTACAAGTTCAATATCGCAGAAAGTGTAAAATGGATAAAGAATTTGTGGTACTTACGTACAATGCAGTATCACTCAGCAATGAAATCTATGTCATCAGGCCCGTAGCAGCATAATGAGTGGATTCAGGTATGATGATTCTAACTGAAATAAGTCACACAGAAAAAGAAACATCATAAGATATCACTAATACACGGAATGTAAACTTGGCTACACAGGAACTGAATTCCAAAACAGAACAGGGTCTCAAATTTAGAAAACCAACTTATGCTTGCTTAAGGGGAAAGGTGAGTTGGGGTGCTGCATAAAACCAGAGATTGAAATGAGCACAGATAAAGTTCCTTAAGCCAAATATGGAATAGACAAGAGCTACTCCTTGCTCAACGAAATGGACTCAACACCCCATATTAAATGCCTAAGAGTGTACCTGACTAGGAAGTATCTTAAAACCTATGGATTGCTATGTCTCCGAAAGAGAATCAAGCGTGTGTACAGGGGCATAAACGCAGCAATGATAGGATTGGAGAAGTTCGGTGAGCAAATGAAGACCCTTTGAAGTCATATTGCATGGTACCCATTCCACGGGTCTCAACTCTCCAGGTTTAAGGTATTCTTCCTTCAGCTAAAACATGCATGTGGAACCCAGAGTATGGTCAACCGTGTGATCGGGAGACGTGTTCCAATATGTGTCAGTTTTCGTCCCCTGGTACTCGGGTGCAACATTCCAAACGCTTTACTAACACTCTCCCGACTTGGAGAGTCAGTGCCTTTAACCTCCTGTTTGGCCCAGTTTGCAATTTCTGCGGAAGATGAACAGGAATAGGGAGAACCAATGACAGACTAGCTGGAGGTGTCTGGACGGGCAAATTTAACTCTCATTTCGCACCAGGAAAAGGAATTAACCAAACGCTCAGCGTGCCGTGCCGGAACCAGATTAGGGCCTGAAGCAATCCTGCGGTGTTGCGGCCAGCTCACGAGAAAGCGAGTTGAAGAAAGGAGCTCAGGGGCACTGTAATTCACAAACCTGCAGAGTTATAAATGACAGCTATCGTCCAAAAATATACTGAAGTAAGGCTGCCAAGAGGACTTGAAAGCGGGGCAGAATTGCAGGAAACCGATTTCAGGAGGTAGACTGGAATTGCATTGAAAGCATAGGAAAAGAGGCAGAACGTCCACAATGATGCACTTGGCCAAAAAGGGCGTATGCGTTTTTTCCTGAATATATTCAGGAAAAAACGCATACGCCCTTTTTGGCCAACCAAGCAAGCTTGCAAAGGAAATCTGCACTACAATGAAGTCTCACTTCCCCCCGGTCAAAAGGGCCATCTGAAAAAAGTGTAAAATCCAGAAAGGCAGGACAGGCCATGGAGAACTGGGAGCCTTGTTATGCTGATGGGCGGGATGTCAATTGCCAACAGCCACTCGGGAGAAGTGTATGGTGTTTCCTGAAACATCTAAAAAACAAAGCAACAGAGCCTAGGACACTTCCACTTATGGTCCTATAGCTTAGGGAAATTAAAATCAAAAAGACACAGCCACCCCAAGGTTGGGACGGCTCTGTTTACAAGAACCTGGTTTACGGTACAAGTTCAATATCGCAGAAAGTGAAAAATGGATAAAGAATTTGTGGTACTTACGTACAATGCAGTATCACTCAGCAATGAAATCTATGTCATCAGGCCCATAGCAGCATAATGAGTGGATTCAGGTACGATGATTCTAACTGAAATAAGTCTCACAGAAAAACAAACATCATAAGATATCACTAATACACGGAATGTAAACTTGGCTACATAGGAACTGAATTACAAAACAGAACAGGGTCTCAAATTTAGAAACCCAACTAATGCTTGCTTATGGGGAAAGGTGAGTTGGGGTGCTGCATAAAACCAGAGATTGAAATGAGCAAAGATAAAGTTCCTTAAGCCAAATATGGAATAGACAAGAGCTACTCCTTGCTCAACGAAATGGACTCAACACCCCATATTAAACGCCTAAGAATGTACCTGACTAGGAAGTATCTTAAAACCTATGGACTGCTATGTCTCCGAAAGAGAATCAAGCGTGTGTACAGGGGCATAAACGCAGCAGTGATAGGATTGGAGAAATTCGGTGAGCAAATGAAGACCCTTTGAAGTCATATTGCATGGTACCCATTCCACGGGTCTCAACTCTCCAGGTTTAAGGTATTCTTCCTTCAACTAAAACATGCATGTGGAACCCAGAGTATGATCAACCGTGAGATCGGAAGACGTTTTCCAATATGTGTCAGTTTTCGTCCCCTGGTACTCGGGTGCAACATTCCAGACGCTTTACTAACACTCTCCCGACTTGGAGAGTCAGTGCCTTTAACCTCCTGTTTGGCCCCGTTTGCAATTTCTGCGGAAGATGAACAGGAATAGGGAGAACCAATGATAGACTAGCTGGAGGTGTCTGGACGGGCAAATTTAACTCTCATTTCGCACCAGGAAAAGGAATTAACCAAACGCTCAGCGTGCCGTGCCGGAACCAGATTAGGGCCTGAAGCAATCCTGCGGTGTTGCGGCCAGCTCACGAGAAAGCGAGTTGAAGAAAGGAGCTCAGGGGCACTGTAATTCACAAACCTGCAGAGTTATAAATGACAGCTATCGTCCAAAAATATACTGAAGTAAGGCTGCCAAGAGGACTTGAAAGCGGGGCAGAATTGCAGGAAACCGATTTCAGGAGGTAGACTGGAATTGCATTTAAAGCATAGGAAAAGAGGCAGAACGTCCACAATGATGCACTTGGCCAAAAAGGGTGTATGCGTTTTTTCCTGAATATATTCAGGAAAAAACGCATACGCCCTTTTTGGCCAACCAAGCAAGCTTGCAAAGGAAATCTGCCCTACAATGAAGTCTCACTTCCCCCCGGGCAAAAGGGCCATCTGAAAAAAGTGTAAAATCCAGAAAGGCAGGACAGGCCATGGAGAACTGGGAGCCTTGTTATGCTGATGGGCGGGATGTCAATTGCCAACAGCCACTCGGGAGAAGTGTATGGTGTTTCCTGAAACATCTAAAAGCAAAGCAACAGAGCCTAGGGCACTTCCACTTATGGTCCTATAGCTTAGGGAAATTAAAATCAAAAAGACACAGCCACCCCAAAGGTTGGGACGGCTCTGTTTACAAGAACCTGGTTTACGGTACAAGTTCAATATCGCAGAAAGTGAAAAATGGATAAAGAAGTTTTGGTACTTACGTACAATGCAGTATCACTCAGCAATGAAATCTATGTCATCAGGCCCGTAGCAGCATAATGAGTGGATTCAGGTATGATGATTCTAACTGAAATAAGTCACACAGAAAAAGAAACATCATAAGATATCACTAATACACGGAATGTAAACTTGGCTACACATGAACTGAATTACAAAACAGAACAGGGTCTCAAATTTAGAAACCCAACTTATGCTTGCTTAAGGGGAAAGCTGAGTTGGGGTGCTGCATAAAACCAGAGATTGAAATGAGCACAGATAAAGTTCCTTAAGCCAAATATGGAATAGACAAGAGCTACTCCTTGCTCAACGAAATGGACTCAACACCCCATATTAAACGCCTAAGAATGTACCTGACTAGGAAGTATCTTAAAACCTATGGACTGCTATGTCTCCGAAAGAGAATCAAGCGTGTGTACAGGGGCAGAAACGCAGCAGTGATAGGATTGGAGAGGTTCGGTGAGCAAATGAAGACCCTTTGAAGTCATATTACATGGTACCCATTCCACGCGTCTCAACTCTCCAGGTTTAAGGTATTCTTCCTTCAGCTAAAACATGCATGTGGAACCCAGAGTATGATCAACCGTGTGATCGGGAGACGTGTTCCAATATGTGTCAGTTTTCGTCCCCTGGTACTCGGGTGCAACACGCCAGACGCTTTACTAACACTCTCCCGACTTGGAGAGTCAGTGCCTTTAACCTCCTGTTTGGCCCAGTTTGCAATTTCTATGGAAGATGAACAGGAATAGGGAGAACCAATGAGAGACTAGCTGGAGGTGTCTGGACGGGCAAATTTAACTCTCATTTCCCACCAGGAAGAGGAATTAACCAAAGGCTCAGCGTGCCGTGCCGGAACCAGATTAGGGCCTGAAGCCATCCTGCGGTGTTGCGGCCAGCTCACGAGAAAGCGAGTTGAAGAAAGGAGCTCAGGGGCACTGTAATTCACAAACCTGCAGAGTTATAAATGACAGCTATCGTCCAAAAATATACTGAAGTAAGGCTGCCAAGAGGACTTGAAAGAGGGGCAGAATTGCAGGAAACCGATTTCAGGAGGTAGACTGGAATTGCATTGAAAGCATAGGAAAAGAGGCAGAACATCCACAATGATGCACTTGGCCAAAAAGGGCGTATGCGTTTTTTCCTGAATATATTCAGGAAAAAACGCATACGCCCTTTTTGGCCAACCAAGCAAGCTTGCAAAGGAAATCTGCCCTACAATGAAGTCTCACTTCCCCCCGGTCAAAAGGGCCATCTGAAAAAAGTGTAAAATCCAGAAAGGCAGGACAGGCCATGGAGAACTGGGAGCCTTGTTATGCTGATGGGCGGGATGTAAATTGCCAACAGCCACTCGGGAGAAGTGTATGGTGTTTCCTGAAACATCTAAAAAACAAAGCAACAGAGCCTAGGGCACTTCCACTTATGGTCCTATAGCTTAGGGAAATTAAAATCAAAAGACACAGCCACCTCAAACGTTGGGACGGCTCTGTTTACAAGAACCTGGTTTACGGTACAAGTTCAATATCGCAGAAAGTGAAAAATGGATAAAGAAGTTGTGGTACTTACGTACAATGCAATATCACTCAGCAATGAAATATATGTCATCAGGCACGTAGCAGCGTAATGAGTGGATTCAGGTATGATGATTCTAACTGAAATAAGTCACACAGAAAAAGAAACATCATAAGATATCACTAATACACGGAATGTAAACTTGGCTACACAGGAACTGAATTACAAAACAGAACAGGGTCTCAAATTTAGAAAACCAACTTATGCTTGCTTAAGGGGAAAGGTGAGTTGGGGTGCTGCATAAAACCAGAGATTGAAATGAGCACAGATAAAGTTCCTTAAGCCAAATATGGAATAGACAAGAGCTACTCCTTGCTCAACGAAATGGACTCAACACCCCATATTAAATGCCTAAGAGTGTACCTGACTAGGAAGTATCTTAAAACCTATGGATTGCTATGTCTCCGAAAGAGAATCAAGCGTGTGTACAGGGGCATAAACGCAGCAATGATAGGATTGGAGAAGTTCGGTGAGCAAATGAAGACCCTTTGAAGTCATATTGCATGGTACCCATTCCACGGGTCTCAACTCTCCAGGTTTAAGGTATTCTTCCTTCAGCTAAAACATGCATGTGGAACCCAGAGTATGGTCAACCGTGTGATCGGGAGACGTGTTCCAATATGTGTCAGTTTTCGTCCCCTGGTACTCGGGTGCAACATTCCAAACGCTTTACTAACACTCTCCCGACTTGGAGAGTCAGTGCCTTTAACCTCCTGTTTGGCCCAGTTTGCAATTTCTGCGGAAGATGAACAGGAATAGGGAGAACCAATGACAGACTAGCTGGAGGTGTCTGGACGGGCAAATTTAACTCTCATTTCGCACCAGGAAAAGGAATTAACCAAACGCTCAGCGTGCCGTGCCGGAACCAGATTAGGGCCTGAAGCAATCCTGCGGTGTTGCGGCCAGCTCACGAGAAAGCGAGTTGAAGAAAGGAGCTCAGGGGCACTGTAATTCACAAACCTGCAGAGTTATAAATGACAGCTATCGTCCAAAAATATACTGAAGTAAGGCTGCCAAGAGGACTTGAAAGCGGGGCAGAATTGCAGGAAACCGATTTCAGGAGGTAGACTGGAATTGCATTGAAAGCATAGGAAAAGAGGCAGAACGTCCACAATGATGCACTTGGCCAAAAAGGGCGTATGCGTTTTTTCCTGAATATATTCAGGAAAAAACGCATACGCCCTTTTTGGCCAACCAAGCAAGCTTGCAAAGGAAATCTGCACTACAATGAAGTCTCACTTCCCCCCGGTCAAAAGGGCCATCTGAAAAAAGTGTAAAATCCAGAAAGGCAGGACAGGCCATGGAGAACTGGGAGCCTTGTTATGCTGATGGGCGGGATGTCAATTGCCAACAGCCACTCGGGAGAAGTGTATGGTGTTTCCTGAAACATCTAAAAAACAAAGCAACAGAGCCTAGGACACTTCCACTTATGGTCCTATAGCTTAGGGAAATTAAAATCAAAAAGACACAGCCACCCCAAGGTTGGGACGGCTCTGTTTACAAGAACCTGGTTTACGGTACAAGTTCAATATCGCAGAAAGTGAAAAATGGATAAAGAATTTGTGGTACTTACGTACAATGCAGTATCACTCAGCAATGAAATCTATGTCATCAGGCCCATAGCAGCATAATGAGTGGATTCAGGTACGATGATTCTAACTGAAATAAGTCTCACAGAAAAACAAACATCATAAGATATCACTAATACACGGAATGTAAACTTGGCTACATAGGAACTGAATTACAAAACAGAACAGGGTCTCAAATTTAGAAACCCAACTAATGCTTGCTTATGGGGAAAGGTGAGTTGGGGTGCTGCATAAAACCAGAGATTGAAATGAGCAAAGATAAAGTTCCTTAAGCCAAATATGGAATAGACAAGAGCTACTCCTTGCTCAACGAAATGGACTCAACACCCCATATTAAACGCCTAAGAATGTACCTGACTAGGAAGTATCTTAAAACCTATGGACTGCTATGTCTCCGAAAGAGAATCAAGCGTGTGTACAGGGGCATAAACGCAGCAGTGATAGGATTGGAGAAATTCGGTGAGCAAATGAAGACCCTTTGAAGTCATATTGCATGGTACCCATTCCACGGGTCTCAACTCTCCAGGTTTAAGGTATTCTTCCTTCAACTAAAACATGCATGTGGAACCCAGAGTATGATCAACCGTGAGATCGGAAGACGTTTTCCAATATGTGTCAGTTTTCGTCCCCTGGTACTCGGGTGCAACATTCCAGACGCTTTACTAACACTCTCCCGACTTGGAGAGTCAGTGCCTTTAACCTCCTGTTTGGCCCCGTTTGCAATTTCTGCGGAAGATGAACAGGAATAGGGAGAACCAATGATAGACTAGCTGGAGGTGTCTGGACGGGCAAATTTAACTCTCATTTCGCACCAGGAAAAGGAATTAACCAAACGCTCAGCGTGCCGTGCCGGAACCAGATTAGGGCCTGAAGCAATCCTGCGGTGTTGCGGCCAGCTCACGAGAAAGCGAGTTGAAGAAAGGAGCTCAGGGGCACTGTAATTCACAAACCTGCAGAGTTATAAATGACAGCTATCGTCCAAAAATATACTGAAGTAAGGCTGCCAAGAGGACTTGAAAGCGGGGCAGAATTGCAGGAAACCGATTTCAGGAGGTAGACTGGAATTGCATTTAAAGCATAGGAAAAGAGGCAGAACGTCCACAATGATGCACTTGGCCAAAAAGGGTGTATGCGTTTTTTCCTGAATATATTCAGGAAAAAACGCATACGCCCTTTTTGGCCAACCAAGCAAGCTTGCAAAGGAAATCTGCCCTACAATGAAGTCTCACTTCCCCCCGGGCAAAAGGGCCATCTGAAAAAAGTGTAAAATCCAGAAAGGCAGGACAGGCCATGGAGAACTGGGAGCCTTGTTATGCTGATGGGCGGGATGTCAATTGCCAACAGCCACTCGGGAGAAGTGTATGGTGTTTCCTGAAACATCTAAAAAACAAAGCAACAGAGCCTAGGGCACTTCCACTTATGGTCCTATAGCTTAGGGAAATTAAAATCAAAAAGACACAGCCACCCCAAAGGTTGGGACGGCTCTGTTTACAAGAACCTGGTTTACGGTACAAGTTCAATATCGCAGAAAGTGAAAAATGGATAAAGAAGTTTTGGTACTTACGTACAATGCAGTATCACTCAGCAATGAAATCTATGTCATCAGGCCCGTAGCAGCATAATGAGTGGATTCAGGTATGATGATTCTAACTGAAATAAGTCACACAGAAAAAGAAACATCATAAGATATCACTAATACACGGAATGTAAACTTGGCTACACATGAACTGAATTACAAAACAGAACAGGGTCTCAAATTTAGAAACCCAACTTATGCTTGCTTAAGGGGAAAGCTGAGTTGGGGTGCTGCATAAAACCAGAGATTGAAATGAGCACAGATAAAGTTCCTTAAGCCAAATATGGAATAGACAAGAGCTACTCCTTGCTCAACGAAATGGACTCAACACCCCATATTAAACGCCTAAGAATGTACCTGACTAGGAAGTATCTTAAAACCTATGGACTGCTATGTCTCCGAAAGAGAATCAAGCGTGTGTACAGGGGCAGAAACGCAGCAGTGATAGGATTGGAGAGGTTCGGTGAGCAAATGAAGACCCTTTGAAGTCATATTACATGGTACCCATTCCACGCGTCTCAACTCTCCAGGTTTAAGGTATTCTTCCTTCAGCTAAAACATGCATGTGGAACCCAGAGTATGATCAACCGTGTGATCGGGAGACGTGTTCCAATATGTGTCAGTTTTCGTCCCCTGGTACTCGGGTGCAACACGCCAGACGCTTTACTAACACTCTCCCGACTTGGAGAGTCAGTGCCTTTAACCTCCTGTTTGGCCCAGTTTGCAATTTCTATGGAAGATGAACAGGAATAGGGAGAACCAATGAGAGACTAGCTGGAGGTGTCTGGACGGGCAAATTTAACTCTCATTTCCCACCAGGAAAAGGAATTAACCAAACGCTCAGCGTGCCGTGCCGGAACCAGATTAGGGCCTGAAGCCATCCTGCGGTGTTGCGGCCAGCTCACGAGAAAGCGAGTTGAAGAAAGGAGCTCAGGGGCACTGTAATTCACAAACCTGCAGAGTTATAAATGACAGCTATCGTCCAAAAATATACTGAAGTAAGGCTGCCAAGAGGACTTGAAAGCGGGGCAGAATTGCAGGAAACCGATTTCAGGAGGTAGACTGGAATTGCATTTAAAGCATAGGAAAAGAGGCAGAACGTCCACAATGATGCACTTGGCCAAAAAGAGCGTATGCGTTTTTTCCTGAATATATTCAGGAAAAAACGCATACGCCCTTTTTGGCCAACCAAGCAAGCTTGCAAAGGAAATCTGCCCTACAATGAAGTCTCACTTCCCCCCGGGCAAAAGGGCCATCTGAAAAAAGTGTAAAATCCAGAAAGGCAGGCCAGGCCATGGAGAACTGGGAGCCTTGTTATGCTGATGGGCGGGATGTAAATTGCCAACAGCCACTCGGGAGAAGTGTATGGTGTTTCCTGAAACATCTAAAAAACAAAGCAACATAGCCTAGGGCACTTCCACTTATGGTCCTATAGCTTAGGGAAATTAAAATCAAAAGACACAGCCACCCCATAGGTTGGGACGGCTCTGTTTACAAGAACCTGGTTTATGGTACAAGTTCAATATCGCAGAAAGTGAAAAATGGATAAAGAAGTTGTGGTACTTACGTACAATGCAATATCACTCAGCAATGAAATATATGTCATCAGGCACGTAGCAGCGTAATGAGTGGATTCAGGTATGATGATTCTAACTGAAATAAGTCACACAGAAAAAGAAACATCATAAGATATCACTAATACACGGAATGTAAACTTGGCTACACAGGAACTGAATTACAAAACAGAACAGGGTCTCAAATTTAGAAAACAAACTTATGCTTGCTTAAGGGGAAAGGTGAGTTGGGGTGCTGCATAAAACCAGAGATTGAAATGAGCACAGATAAAGTTCCTTAAGCCAAATATGGAATAGACAAGAGCTACTCCTTGCTCAACGAAATGGATTCAACACCCCATATTAAACACCTAAGAATATACCTGACTAGGAAGTATCTTAAAACCTATGTACTGCTATGTCTCCGAAAGAGAATCAAGCGTGTGTACAGGGGCATAAACGCAGCAGTGATAGGATTGGAGAGGTTCGGTGAGCAAATGAAGACCCTTTGAAGTCATATTGCATGGTACCCATTCCACGGGTCTCAACTCTCCAGGTTTAAGGTATTCTTCCTTCAGCTAAAACATGCATGTGGAACCCAGAGTATGGTCAACCGTGTGATCGGGAGACGTGTTCCAATATGTGTCAGTTTTCGTCCCCTGGTACTCGGGTGCAACATTCCAAACGCTTTACTAACACTCTCCCGACTTGGAGAGTCAGTGCCTTTAACCTCCTGTTTGGCCCAGTTTGCAATTTCTGCGGAAGATGAACAGGAATAGGGAGAACCAATGACAGACTAGCTGGAGGTGTCTGGACGGGCAAATTTAACTCTCATTTCGCACCAGGAAAAGGAATTAACCAAACGCTCAGCGTGCCGTGCCGGAACCAGATTAGGGCCTGAAGCAATCCTGCGGTGTTGCGGCCAGCTCACGAGAAAGCGAGTTGAAGAAAGGAGCTCAGGGGCACTGTAATTCACAAACCTGCAGAGTTATAAATGACAGCTATCGTCCAAAAATATACTGAAGTAAGGCTGCCAAGAGGACTTGAAAGCGGGGCAGAATTGCAGGAAACCGATTTCAGGAGGTAGACTGGAATTGCATTGAAAGCATAGGAAAAGAGGCAGAACGTCCACAATGATGCACTTGGCCAAAAAGGGCGTATGCGTTTTTTCCTGAATATATTCAGGAAAAAACGCATACGCCCTTTTTGGCCAACCAAGCAAGCTTGCAAAGGAAATCTGCACTACAATGAAGTCTCACTTCCCCCCGGTCAAAAGGGCCATCTGAAAAAAGTGTAAAATCCAGAAAGGCAGGACAGGCCATGGAGAACTGGGAGCCTTGTTATGCTGATGGGCGGGATGTCAATTGCCAACAGCCACTCGGGAGAAGTGTATGGTGTTTCCTGAAACATCTAAAAAACAAAGCAACAGAGCCTAGGACACTTCCACTTATGGTCCTATAGCTTAGGGAAATTAAAATCAAAAAGACACAGCCACCCCAAGGTTGGGACGGCTCTGTTTACAAGAACCTGGTTTACGGTACAAGTTCAATATCGCAGAAAGTGTAAAATGGATAAAGAATTTGTGGTACTTACGTACAATGCAGTATCACTCAGCAATGAAATCTATGTCATCAGGCCCATAGCAGCATAATGAGTGGATTCAGGTACGATGATTCTAACTGAAATAAGTCTCACAGAAAAACAAACATCATAAGATATCACTAATACACGGAATGTAAACTTGGCTACATAGGAACTGAATTACAAAACAGAACAGGGTCTCAAATTTAGAAACCCAACTAATGCTTGCTTAAGGGGAAAGGTGAGTTGGGGTGCTGCATAAAACCAGAGATTGAAATGAGCACAGATAAAGTTCCTTAAGCCAAATATGGAATAGACAAGAGCTACTCCTTGCTCAACGAAATGGACTCAACACCCCATATTAAACGCCTAAGAATATACCTGACTAGGAAGTATCTTAAAACCTATGGACTGCTATGTCTCCGAAAGAGAATCAAGCGTGTGTACATTGGCATAAACGCAGCAGTGATAGGATTGGAGAAGTTCGGTGAGCAAATGAAGACCCTTTGAAGTCATATTGCATGGTACCCATTCCACGGGTCTCAACTCTCCAGGTTTAAGGTATTCTTCCTTCAGCTAAAACATGCATGTGGAACCCAGAGTATGATCAACCGTGAGATCGGAAGACGTTTTCCAATATGTGTCAGTTTTCGTCCCCTGGTACTCGGGTGCAACATTCCAGACGCTTTACTAACACTCTCCCGACTTGGAGAGTCAGTGCCTTTAACCTCCTGTTTGGCCCCGTTTGCAATTTCTGCGGAAGATGAACAGGAATAGGGAGAACCAATGATAGACTAGCTGGAGGTGTCTGGACGGGCAAATTTAACTCTCATTTCGCACCAGGAAAAGGAATTAACCAAAGGCTCAGCGTGCCGTGCCGGAACCAGATTAGGGCCTGAAGCAATCCTGCGGTGTTGCGGCCAGCTCACGAGAAAGCGAGTTGAAGAAAGGAGCTCAGGGGCACTGTAATTCACAAACCTGCAGAGTTATAAATGACAGCTATCGTCCAAAAATATACTGAAGTAAGGCTGCCAAGAGGACTTGAAAGCGGGGCAGAATTGCAGGAAACCGATTTCAGGAGGTAGACTGGAATTGCATTTAAAGCATAGGAAAAGAGGCAGAACGTCCACAATGATGCACTTGGCCAAAAAGGGTGTATGCGTTTTTTCCTGAATATATTCAGGAAAAAACGCATACGCCCTTTTTGGCCAACCAAGCAAGCTTGCAAAGGAAATCTGCCCTACAATGAAGTCTCACTTCCCCCCGGGCAAAAGGGCCATCTGAAAAAAGTGTAAAATCCAGAAAGGCAGGACAGGCCATGGAGAACTGGGAGCCTTGTTATGCTGATGGGCGGGATGTCAATTGCCAACAGCCACTCGGGAGAAGTGTATGGTGTTTCCTGAAACATCTAAAAAACAAAGCAACAGAGCCTAGGGCACTTCCACTTATGGTCCTATAGCTTAGGGAAATTAAAATCAAAAAGACACAGCCACCCCAAAGGTTGGGACGGCTCTGTTTACAAGAACCTGGTTTACGGTACAAGTTCAATATCGCAGAAAGTGAAAAATGGATAAAGAAGTTGTGGTACTTACGTACAATGCAGTATCACTCAGCAATGAAATCTATGTCATCAGGCCCGTAGCAGCATAATGAGTGGATTCAGGTATGATGATTCTAACTGAAATAAGTCACACAGAAAAAGAAACATCATAAGATATCACTAATACACGGAATGTAAACTTGGCTACACATGAACTGAATTACAAAACAGAACAGGGTCTCAAATTTAGAAACCCAACTTATGCTTGCTTAAGGGGAAAGCTGAGTTGGGGTGCTGCATAAAACCAGAGATTGAAATGAGCACAGATAAAGTTCCTTAAGCCAAATATGGAATAGACAAGAGCTACTCCTTGCTCAACGAAATGGACTCAACACCCCATATTAAACGCCTAAGAATGTACCTGACTAGGAAGTATCTTAAAACCTATGGACTGCTATGTCTCCGAAAGAGAATCAAGCGTGTGTACAGGGGCAGAAACGCAGCAGTGATAGGATTGGAGAGGTTCGGTGAGCAAATGAAGACCCTTTGAAGTCATATTACATGGTACCCATTCCACGCGTCTCAACTCTCCAGGTTTAAGGTATTCTTCCTTCAGCTAAAACATGCATGTGGAACCCAGAGTATGATCAACCGTGTGATCGGGAGACGTGTTCCAATATGTGTCAGTTTTCGTCCCCTGGTACTCGGGTGCAACACGCCAGACGCTTTACTAACACTCTCCCGACTTGGAGAGTCAGTGCCTTTAACCTCCTGTTTGGCCCAGTTTGCAATTTCTATGGAAGATGAACAGGAATAGGGAGAACCAATGAGAGACTAGCTGGAGGTGTCTGGACGGGCAAATTTAACTCTCATTTCCCACCAGGAAAAGGAATTAACCAAACGCTCAGCGTGCCGTGCCGGAACCAGATTAGGGCCTGAAGCCATCCTGCGGTGTTGCGGCCAGCTCACGAGAAAGCGAGTTGAAGAAAGGAGCTCAGGGGCACTGTAATTCACAAACCTGCAGAGTTATAAATGACAGCTATCGTCCAAAAATATACTGAAGTAAGGCTGCCAAGAGGACTTGAAAGCGGGGCAGAATTGCAGGAAACCGATTTCAGGAGGTAGACTGGAATTGCATTTAAAGCATAGGAAAAGAGGCAGAACGTCCACAATGATGCACTTGGCCAAAAAGGGCGTATGCGTTTTTTCCTGAATATATTCAGGAAAAAACGCATACGCCCTTTTTGGCCAACCAAGCAAGCTTGCAAAGGAAATCTGCCCTACAATGAAGTCTCACTTCCCCCCGGTCAAAAGGGCCATCTGAAAAAAGTGTAAAATCCAGAAAGGCAGGACAGGCCATGGAGAACTGGGAGCCTTGTTATGCTGATGGGCGGGATGTAAATTGCCAACAGCCACTCGGGAGAAGTGTATGGTGTTTCCTGAAACATCTAAAAAACAAAGCAACATAGCCTAGGGCACTTCCACTTATGGTCCTATAGCTTAGGGAAATTAAAATCAAAAGACACAGCCACCCCATAGGTTGGGACGGCTCTGTTTACAAGAACCTGGTTTATGGTACAAGTTCAATATCGCAGAAAGTGAAAAATGGATAAAGAAGTTGTGGTACTTACGTACAATGCAATATCACTCAGCAATGAAATATATGTCATCAGGCACGTAGCAGCGTAATGAGTGGATTCAGGTATGATGATTCTAACTGAAATAAGTCACACAGAAAAAGAAACATCATAAGATATCACTAATACACGGAATGTAAACTTGGCTACACAGGAACTGAATTACAAATCAGAACAGGGTCTCAAATTTAGAAAACAAACTTATGCTTGCTTAAGGGGAAAGGTGAGTTGGGGTGCTGCATAAAACCAGAGATTGAAATGAGCACAGATAAAGTTCCTTAAGCCAAATATGGAATAGACAAGAGCTACTCCTTGCTCAACGAAATGGATTCAACACCCCATATTAAACACCTAAGAATATACCTGACTAGGAAGTATCTTAAAACCTATGGACTGCTATGTCTCCGAAAGAGAATCAAGCGTGTGTACAGGGGCATAAACGCAGCAGTGATAGGATTGGAGAGGTTCGGTGAGCAAATGAAGACCCTTTGAAGTCATATTGCATGGTACCCATTCCACGGGTCTCAACTCTCCAGGTTTAAGGTATTCTTCCTTCAGCTAAAACATGCATGTGGAACCCAGAGTATGATCAACCGTGTGATCGGGAGACGTGTTCCAATATGTGTCAGTTTTCGTCCCCTGGTACTCGGGTGCAACATTCCAGACGCTTTACTAACACTCTCCCGACTTGGAGAGTCAGTGCCTTTAACCTCCTGTTTGGCCCAGTTTGCAATTTCTGCGGAAGATGAACAGGAATAGGGAGAACCGATGACAGACTAGATGGAGGTGTCTGGATGGGCAAATTTAACTCTCATTTCCCACCAGGAAGAGGAATTAACCAAAGGCTCAGCATGCCATGCCGGAATCAGATTAGGGCCTGAAGCCATCCTGCGGTGTTGCGGCCAGCTCACGAGAAAGCGAGTTGAAGAAAGGAGCTCAGGGGCACTGTAATTCACATAACTGCAGAGTTATAAATGACAGTTATCGTCCAAAAATATACTGAAGTAAGGCTGCCAAGAGGACTTGAAAGCGGGGCAGAATTGCAGGAAACCGATTTCAGGAGGTAGACTGGAATTGCATTTAAAGCATAGGAAAAGAGGCAGAACGTCCACAATGATGCACTTGGCCAAAAAGGGCGTATGCGTTTTTTCCTGAATATACTCAGGAAAAAACGCATACGCACTTTTTGGCCAACCAAGCAAGCTTGCAAAGGAAATCTGCACTACAATGAAGTCTCACTTCCCCCCGGTCAAAAGGGCCATCTGAAAAAAGTGTAAAATCCAGAAAGGCAGGACAGGCCATGGAGAACTGGGAGCCTTGTTATGCTGATGGGTGGGATGTAAATTGCCAACAGCCACTCGGGAGAAGTGTATGGTGTTTCCTGAAACATCTAAAAAACAAAGCAACAGAGCCTAGGGCACTTCCACTTATGGTCCTATAGCTTAGGGAAATTAAAATCAAAAAGACACAGCCACCCCAAGGTTGGGACGGCTCTGTTTACAAGAACCTGGTTTACGGTACAAGTTCAATATCGCAGAAAGTGTAAAATGGATAAAGAATTTGTGGTACTTACGTACAATGCAGTATCACTCAGCAATGAAATCTATGTCATCAGGCCCGTAGCAGCATAATGAGTGGATTCAGGTATGATGATTCTAACTGAAATAAGTCACACAGAAAAAGAAACATCATAAGATATCACTAATACACGGAATGTAAACTTGGCTACACAGGAACTGAATTCCAAAACAGAACAGGGTCTCAAATTTAGAAAACCAACTTATGCTTGCTTAAGGGGAAAGGTGAGTTGGGGTGCTGCATAAAACCAGAGATTGAAATGAGCACAGATAAAGTTCCTTAAGCCAAATATGGAATAGACAAGAGCTACTCCTTGCTCAATGAAATGGACTCAACACCCCATATTAAATGCCTAAGAGTGTACCTGACTAGGAAGTATCTTAAAACCTATGGATTGCTATGTCTCCGAAAGAGAATCAAGCGTGTGTACAGGGGCATAAACGCAGCAATGATAGGATTGGAGAAGTTCGGTGAGCAAATGAAGACCCTTTGAAGTCATATTGCATGGTACCCATTCCACGGGTCTCAACTCTCCAGGTTTAAGGTATTCTTCCTTCAGCTAAAACATGCATGTGGAACCCAGAGTATGATCAACCGTGAGATCGGAAGACGTGTTCAAATATGTCTCAGTTTCCGTCCCCTGGTACTCGGGTGCAACATTCCAGACGCTTTACTAACACTCTCCCGACTTGGAGAGTCAGTGCCTTTAACCTCCTGTTTGGCCCACTTTGCAATTTCTGCGGAAGTGGAACAGGAATAGGGAGAACCAATGACAGACTAGCTGGAGGTGTCTGGACGGGCAAATTTAACTCTCATTTCGCACCAGGAAAAGGAATTAACCAAACGCTCAGCGTGCCGTGCCGGAACCAGATTAGGGCCTGAAGCAATCCTGCGGTGTTGCGGCCAGCTCACGAGAAAGCGAGTTGAAGAAAGGAGCTCAGGGGCACTGTAATTCACAAACCTGCAGAGTTATAAATGACAGCTATCGTCCAAAAATATACTGAAGTAAGGCTGCCAAGAGGACTTGAAAGCGGGGCAGAATTGCAGGAAACCGATTTCAGGAGGTAGACTGGAATTGCATTTAAAGCATAGGAAAAGAGGCAGAACGTCCACAATGATGCACTTGGCCAAAAAGGGCGTATGCGTTTTTTCCTGAATATATTCAGGAAAAAACGCATACGCCCTTTTTGGCCAACCAAGCAAGCTTGCAAAGGAAATCTGCACTACAATGAAGTCTCACTTACCCCCGGTCAAAAGGGCCATCTGAAAAAAGTGTAAAATCCAGAAAGGCAGGACAGGCCATGGAGAACTGGGAGCCTTGTTATGCTGATGGGCGGGATGTCAATTGCCAACAGCCACTCGGGAGAAGTGTATGGTGTTTCCTGAAACATCTAAAAAACAAAGCAACAGAGCCTAGGGCACTTCCACTTATGGTCCTATAGCTTAGGGAAATTAAAATCAAAAAGACACAGCAACCCCAAAGGTTGGGACGGCTCTGTTTACAAGAACCTGGTTTATGGTACAAGTTCAATATCGCAGAAAGTGAAAAATGGATAAAGAAGTTGTGGTACTTACGTACAATGCAGTATCACTCAGCAATGAAATCTATGTCATCAGGCCCGTAGCAGCATAATGAGTGGATTCAGGTATGATGATTCTAACTGAAATAAGTCACACAGAAAAAGAAACATCATAAGATATCACTAATACACGGAATGTAAACTTGGCTACACATGAACTGAATTACAAAACAGAACAGGGTCTCAAATTTAGAAACCCAACTTATGCTTGCTTAAGGGGAAAGGTGAGTTGGGGTGCTGCATAAAACCAGAGATTGAAATGAGCACAGATAAAGTTCCTTAAGCCAAATATGGAATAGACTAGAGCTACTCCTTGCTCAACGAAATGGATTCAACACCCCATATTAAACACCTAAGTAATACCTGACTAGGAAGTATCTTAAAACCTATGGACTGCTATGTCTCCGAAAGAGAATCAAGCGAGTGTACAGGGGCATAAACGCAGCAGTGATAGGATTGGAGAGGTTCGGTGAGCAAATGAAGACCCTTTGAAGTCCTATTGCATGGTACCCATTCCACGGGTCTCAACTCTCCAGGTTTAAGGTATTCTTCCTTCAGCTAAAACATGCATGTGGAACCCAGAGTATGATCAACCGTGTGATCGGGAGACGTGTTCCAATATGTGTCAGTTTTCGTCCCCTGGTACTCGGGTGCAATACGCCAGACGCTTTACTAACACTCTCCCGACTTGGAGAGTCAGTGCCTTTAACCTCCTGTTTGGCCCAGTTTGAAATTTCTGCGGAAGATGAACAGGAATAGGGAGAACCAATGACAGACTAGCTGGAGGTGTCTGGACGGGCAAATTTAACTCTCATTTCCCACGAGGAAGAGGAATTAACCAAAGGCTCAGCGTGCCGTGCCGGATCCAGATTAGGGCCTGAAGCCATCCTGTGGTGCTGCGGCCAGCTCACGAGAAAGCGAGTTGAAGAAAGGAGCTCAGGGGCACTGTAATTCACAAACCTGCAGAGTTATAAATGACAGCTATCGTCCAAAAATATACTGAAGTAAGGCTGCCAAGAGGACTTGAAAGCGGGGCAGAATTGCAGGAAACCGATTTCAGGAGGTAGACTGGAATTGCATTGAAAGCATAGGAAAAGAGGCAGAACGTCCACAATGATGCACTTGGCCAAAAAGGGCGTATGCGTTTTTTCCTGAATATATTCAGGAAAAAACGCATACGCCCTTTTTGGCCAACCAAGCAAGCTTGCAAAGGAAATCTGCACTACAATGAAGTCTCACTTCCCCCCGGGCAAAAGGGCCATCTGAAAAAAGTGTAAAATCCAGAAAGGCAGGACAGGCCATGGAGAACTGGGAGCCTTGTTATGCTGATGGGCGGTATGTAAATTGCCAACAGCCACTCGGGAGAAGTGTATGGTGTTTCCTGAAACATCTAAAAAACAAAGCAACAGAGCCTAGGACACTTCCACTTATGGTCCTATAGCTTAGGGAAATTAAAATCAAAAAGACACAGCCACCCCAAAGGTTGGGACGGCTCTGTTTACAACAACCTGGTTTACGGTACAAGTTCAATATCGCAGAAAGTGAAAAATGGATAAAGATGTTGTGGTACTTACGTACAATGCAATATCACTCAGCAATGAAATCTATGTCATCAGGCCCGTAGCAGCATAATGAGTGGATTCAGGTACGATGATTCTAACTGAAATAAGTCTCACAGAAAAACAAACATCATAAGATATCACTAATACACGGAATGTAAACTTGGCTACATAGGAACTGAATTACAAAACAGAACAGGGTCTCAAATTTAGAAAACCAACTTATGCTTGCTTAAGGGGAAAGGTGAGTTGGGGTGCTGCATAAAACCAGAGATTGAAATGAGCACAGATAAAGTTCCTTAAGCCAAATATGGAATAGACAAGAGCTACTCCTTGCTCAACGAAATGGACTCAACACCCCATATTAAACGCCTAAGAATGTACCTGACTAGGAAGTATCTTAAAACCTATGGACTGCTATGTCTCCGAAAGAGAATCAAGCGTGTGTACAGGGGCATAAACGCAGCAGTGATAGGATTGGAGAGGTTCGGTGAGCAAATGAAGACCCTTTGAAGTCATATTGCATGGTACCCATTCCACGGGTCTCAACTCTCCAGGTTTAAGGTATTCTTCCTTCAGCTAAAACATGCATGTGGAACCCAGAGTATGATCAACCGTGTGATCGGGAGACGTGTTCCAATATGTGTCAGTTTTCGTCCCCTGGTACTCGGGTGCAACACGCCAGACGCTTTACTAACACTCTCCCGACTTGGAGAGTCAGTGCCTTTAACCTCCTGTTTGGCCCAGTTTGCAATTTCTATGGAAGATGAACAGGAATAGGGAGAACCAATGAGAGACTAGCTGGAGGTGTCTGGACGGGCAAATTTAACTCTCATTTCCCACCAGGAAGAGGAATTAACCAAAGGCTCAGCGTGCCGTGCCGGAACCAGATTAGGGCCTGAAGCCATCCTGCGGTGTTGCGGCCAGCTCACGAGAAAGCGAGTTGAAGAAAGGAGCTCAGGGGCACTGTAATTCACAAACCTGCAGAGTTATAAATGACAGCTATCGTCCAAAAATATACTGAAGTAAGGCTGCCAAGAGGACTTGAAAGCGGGGCAGAATTGCAGGAAACCGATTTCAGGAGGTAGACTGGAATTGCATTTAAAGCATAGGAAAAGAGGCAGAACGTCCACAATGATGCACTTGGCCAAAAAGGGCGTATGCGTTTTTTCCTGAATATATTCAGGAAAAAACGCATACGCCCTTTTTGGCCAACCAAGCAAGCTTGCAAAGGAAATCTGCCCTACAATGAAGTCTCACTTCCCCCCGGTCAAAAGGGCCATCTGAAAAAAGTGTAAAATCCAGAAAGGCAGGACAGGCCATGGAGAACTGGGAGCCTTGTTATGCTGATGGGTGGGATGTAAATTGCCAACAGCCACTCGGGAGAAGTGTATGGTGTTTCCTGAAACATCTAAAAAACAAAGCAACAGAGCCTAGGGCACTTCCACTTATGGTCCTATAGCTTAGGGAAATTAAAATCAAAAAGACACAGCCACCCCAAGGTTGGGACGGCTCTGTTTACAAGAACCTGGTTTACGGTACAAGTTCAATATCGCAGAAAGTGTAAAATGGATAAAGAATTTGTGGTACTTACGTACAATGCAGTATCACTCAGCAATGAAATCTATGTCATCAGGCCCGTAGCAGCATAATGAGTGGATTCAGGTATGATGATTCTAACTGAAATAAGTCACACAGAAAAAGAAACATCATAAGATATCACTAATACACGGAATGTAAACTTGGCTACACAGGAACTGAATTCCAAAACAGAACAGGGTCTCAAATTTAGAAAACCAACTTATGCTTGCTTAAGGGGAAAGGTGAGTTGGGGTGCTGCATAAAACCAGAGATTGAAATGAGCACAGATAAAGTTCCTTAAGCCAAATATGGAATAGACAAGAGCTACTCCTTGCTCAATGAAATGGACTCAACACCCCATATTAAATGCCTAAGAGTGTACCTGACTAGGAAGTATCTTAAAACCTATGGATTGCTATGTCTCCGAAAGAGAATCAAGCGTGTGTACAGGGGCATAAACGCAGCAATGATAGGATTGGAGAAGTTCGGTGAGCAAATGAAGACCCTTTGAAGTCATATTGCATGGTACCCATTCCACGGGTCTCAACTCTCCAGGTTTAAGGTATTCTTCCTTCAGCTAAAACATGCATGTGGAACCCAGAGTATGATCAACCGTGTGATCGGGAGACGTGTTCCAATATGTGTCAGTTTTCATCCCCTGGTACTCGGGTGCAACATTCCAAACGCTTTACTAACACTCTCCCGACTTGGAGAGTCAGTGCCTTTAACCTCCTGTTTGGCCCAGTTTGCAATTTCTGCGGAAGATGAACAGGAATAGGGAGAACCAATGACAGACTAGCTGGAGGTGTCTGGACGGGCAAATTTAACTCTCATTTCCCACCAGGAAGGGGAATTAACCAAAGGCTCAGCATGCCGTGCCGGAACCAGATTAGGGCCTGAAGCCATCCTGCGGTGTTGCGGCCAGCTCACGAGAAAGCGAGTTGAAGAAAGGAGCTCAGGGGCACTGTAATTCACAAACCTGCAGAGTTATAAATGACAGCTATCGTCCAAAAATATACTGAAGTAAGGCTGCCAAGAGGACTTGAAAGCGGGGCAGAATTGCAGGAAACCGATTTCAGGAGGTAGACTGGAATTGCATTTAAAGCATAGGAAAAGAGGCAGAACGTCCACAATGATGCACTTGGCCAAAAAGGGCGTATGCGTTTTTTCCTGAATATATTCAGGAAAAAACGCATACGCCCTTTTTGGCCAACCAAGCAAGCTTGCAAAGGAAATCTGCCCTACAATGAAGTCTCACTTCCCCCCGGGCAAAAGGGCCATCTGAAAAAAGTGTAAAATCCAGAAAGGCAGGACAGGCCATGGAGAACTGGGAGCCTTGTTATGCTGATGGGCGGGATGTCAATTGCCAACAGCCACTCGGGAGAAGTGTATGGTGTTTCCTGAAACATCTAAAAAACAAAGCAACAGAGCCTAGGACACTTCCACTTATGGTCGTATAGCTTAGGGAAATTAAAATCAAAAAGGCACAGCCACCCCAAAGGTTGGGACGGCTCTGTTTACAACAACCTGGTTTACAGTACAAGTTCAATATCGCAGAAAGTGAAAAATGGATAAAGAAGTTGTGGTACTTACGTACAATGCAATATCACTCAGCAATGAAATCTATGTCATCAGGCCCGTAGCAGCATAATGAGTGGATTCAGGTACGATGATTCTAACTGAAATAAGTCTCACAGAAAAACAAACATCATAAGATATCACTAATACACGGAATGTAAACTTGGCTACATAGGAACTGAATTACAAAACAGAACAGGGTCTCAAATTTAGAAAACCAACTTATGCTTGCTTAAGGGGAAAGGTGAGTTGGAGTGCTGCATAAAACCAGAGATTGAAATGAGCACAGATAAAGTTCCTTAAGCCAAATATGGAATAGACAAGAGCTACTCCTTGCTCAACGAAATGGACTCAACACCCCATATTAAACGCCTAAGAATGTACCTGACTAGGAAGTATCTTGAAACCTATGGACTGCTATGTCTCCGAAAGAGAATCAAGCGTGTGTACAGGGGCATAAACGCAGCAGTGATAGGATTGGAGAAGTTCGGTGAGCAAATGAAGACCCTTTGAAGTCATATTGCATGGTACCCATTCCACGGGTCTCAACTCTCCAGGTTTAAGGTATTCTTCCTTCAGCTAAAACATGCATGTGGAACCCAGAGTATGATCAACCGTGAGATCGGAAGACGTGTTCAAATATGTCTCAGTTTCCGTCCCCTGGTACTCGGGTGCAACATTCCAGACGCTTTACTAACACTCTCCCGACTTGGAGAGTCAGTGCCTTTAACCTCCTGTTTGGCCCACTTTGCAATTTCTGCGGAAGTGGAACAGGAATAGGGAGAACCAATGACAGACTAGCTGGAGGTGTCTGGACGGGCAAATTTAACTCTCATTTCGCACCAGGAAAAGGAATTAACCAAACGCTCAGCGTGCCGTGCCGGAACCAGATTAGGGCCTGAAGCAATCCTGCGGTGTTGCGGCCAGCTCACGAGAAAGCGAGTTGAAGAAAGGAGCTCAGGGGCACTGTAATTCACAAACCTGCAGAGTTATAAATGACAGCTATCGTCCAAAAATATACTGAAGTAAGGCTGCCAAGAGGACTTGAAAGCGGGGCAGAATTGCAGGAAACCGATTTCAGGAGGTAGACTGGAATTGCATTTAAAGCATAGGAAAAGAGGCAGAACGTCCACAATGATGCACTTGGCCAAAAAGGGCGTATGCGTTTTTTCCTGAATATATTCAGGAAAAAACGCATACGCCCTTTTTGGCCAACCAAGCAAGCTTGCAAAGGAAATCTGCACTACAATGAAGTCTCACTTACCCCCGGTCAAAAGGGCCATCTGAAAAAAGTGTAAAATCCAGAAAGGCAGGACAGGCCATGGAGAACTGGGAGCCTTGTTATGCTGATGGGCGGGATGTCAATTGCCAACAGCCACTCGGGAGAAGTGTATGGTGTTTCCTGAAACATCTAAAAAACAAAGCAACAGAGCCTAGGGCACTTCCACTTATGGTCCTATAGCTTAGGGAAATTAAAATCAAAAAGACACAGCAACCCCAAAGGTTGGGACGGCTCTGTTTACAAGAACCTGGTTTATGGTACAAGTTCAATATCGCAGAAAGTGAAAAATGGATAAAGAAGTTGTGGTACTTACGTACAATGCAGTATCACTCAGCAATGAAATCTATGTCATCAGGCCCGTAGCAGCATAATGAGTGGATTCAGGTATGATGATTCTAACTGAAATAAGTCACACAGAAAAAGAAACATCATAAGATATCACTAATACACGGAATGTAAACTTGGCTACACATGAACTGAATTACAAAACAGAACAGGGTCTCAAATTTAGAAACCCAACTTATGCTTGCTTAAGGGGAAAGGTGAGTTGGGGTGCTGCATAAAACCAGAGATTGAAATGAGCACAGATAAAGTTCCTTAAGCCAAATATGGAATAGACTAGAGCTACTCCTTGCTCAACGAAATGGATTCAACACCCCATATTAAACACCTAAGTAATACCTGACTAGGAAGTATCTTAAAACCTATGGACTGCTATGTCTCCGAAAGAGAATCAAGCGAGTGTACAGGGGCATAAACGCAGCAGTGATAGGATTGGAGAGGTTCGGTGAGCAAATGAAGACCCTTTGAAGTCCTATTGCATGGTACCCATTCCACGGGTCTCAACTCTCCAGGTTTAAGGTATTCTTCCTTCAGCTAAAACATGCATGTGGAACCCAGAGTATGATCAACCGTGTGATCGGGAGACGTGTTCCAATATGTGTCAGTTTTCGTCCCCTGGTACTCGGGTGCAATACGCCAGACGCTTTACTAACACTCTCCCGACTTGGAGAGTCAGTGCCTTTAACCTCCTGTTTGGCCCAGTTTGAAATTTCTGCGGAAGATGAACAGGAATAGGGAGAACCAATGACAGACTAGCTGGAGGTGTCTGGACGGGCAAATTTAACTCTCATTTCCCACGAGGAAGAGGAATTAACCAAAGGCTCAGCGTGCCGTGCCGGATCCAGATTAGGGCCTGAAGCCATCCTGCGGTGCTGCGGCCAGCTCACGAGAAAGCGAGTTGAAGAAAGGAGCTCAGGGGCACTGTAATTCACAAACCTGCAGAGTTATAAATGACAGCTATCGTCCAAAAATATACTGAAGTAAGGCTGCCAAGAGGACTTGAAAGCGGGGCAGAATTGCAGGAAACCGATTTCAGGAGGTAGACTGGAATTGCATTGAAAGCATAGGAAAAGAGGCAGAACGTCCACAATGATGCACTTGGCCAAAAAGGGCGTATGCGTTTTTTCCTGAATATATTCAGGAAAAAACGCATACGCCCTTTTTGGCCAACCAAGCAAGCTTGCAAAGGAAATCTGCACTACAATGAAGTCTCACTTCCCCCCGGGCAAAAGGGCCATCTGAAAAAAGTGTAAAATCCAGAAAGGCAGGACAGGCCATGGAGAACTGGGAGCCTTGTTATGCTGATGGGCGGTATGTAAATTGCCAACAGCCACTCGGGAGAAGTGTATGGTGTTTCCTGAAACATCTAAAAAACAAAGCAACAGAGCCTAGGACACTTCCACTTATGGTCCTATAGCTTAGGGAAATTAAAATCAAAAAGACACAGCCACCCCAAAGGTTGGGACGGCTCTGTTTACAACAACCTGGTTTACGGTACAAGTTCAATATCGCAGAAAGTGAAAAATGGATAAAGATGTTGTGGTACTTACGTACAATGCAATATCACTCAGCAATGAAATCTATGTCATCAGGCCCGTAGCAGCATAATGAGTGGATTCAGGTACGATGATTCTAACTGAAATAAGTCTCACAGAAAAACAAACATCATAAGATATCACTAATACACGGAATGTAAACTTGGCTACATAGGAACTGAATTACAAAACAGAACAGGGTCTCAAATTTAGAAAACCAACTTATGCTTGCTTAAGGGGAAAGGTGAGTTGGGGTGCTGCATAAAACCAGAGATTGAAATGAGCACAGATAAAGTTCCTTAAGCCAAATATGGAATAGACAAGAGCTACTCCTTGCTCAACGAAATGGACTCAACACCCCATATTAAACGCCTAAGAATGTACCTGACTAGGAAGTATCTTAAAACCTATGGACTGCTATGTCTCCGAAAGAGAATCAAGCGTGTGTACAGGGGCATAAACGCAGCAGTGATAGGATTGGAGAGGTTCGGTGAGCAAATGAAGACCCTTTGAAGTCATATTGCATGGTACCCATTCCACGGGTCTCAACTCTCCAGGTTTAAGGTATTCTTCCTTCAGCTAAAACATGCATGTGGAACCCAGAGTATGATCAACCGTGTGATCGGGAGACGTGTTCCAATATGTGTCAGTTTTCGTCCCCTGGTACTCGGGTGCAACACGCCAGACGCTTTACTAACACTCTCCCGACTTGGAGAGTCAGTGCCTTTAACCTCCTGTTTGGCCCAGTTTGCAATTTCTATGGAAGATGAACAGGAATAGGGAGAACCAATGAGAGACTAGCTGGAGGTGTCTGGACGGGCAAATTTAACTCTCATTTCCCACCAGGAAGAGGAATTAACCAAAGGCTCAGCGTGCCGTGCCGGAACCAGATTAGGGCCTGAAGCCATCCTGCGGTGTTGCGGCCAGCTCACGAGAAAGCGAGTTGAAGAAAGGAGCTCAGGGGCACTGTAATTCACAAACCTGCAGAGTTATAAATGACAGCTATCGTCCAAAAATATACTGAAGTAAGGCTGCCAAGAGGACTTGAAAGCGGGGCAGAATTGCAGGAAACCGATTTCAGGAGGTAGACTGGAATTGCATTTAAAGCATAGGAAAAGAGGCAGAACGTCCACAATGATGCACTTGGCCAAAAAGGGCGTATGCGTTTTTTCCTGAATATATTCAGGAAAAAACGCATACGCCCTTTTTGGCCAACCAAGCAAGCTTGCAAAGGAAATCTGCCCTACAATGAAGTCTCACTTCCCCCCGGGCAAAAGGGCCATCTGAAAAAAGTGTAAAATCCAGAAAGGCAGGACAGGCCATGGAGAACTGGGAGCCTTGTTATGCTGATGGGCGGGATGTCAATTGCCAACAGCCACTCGGGAGAAGTGTATGGTGTTTCCTGAAACATCTAAAAAACAAAGCAACAGAGCCTAGGGCACTTCCACTTATGGTCCTATAGCTTAGGGAAATTAAAATCAAAAGACACAGCCACCCCAAAGGTTGGGACGGCTCTGTTTACAAGAACCTGGTTTACGGTACAAGTTCAATATCGCAGAAAGTGAAAAATGGATAAAGAAGTTGTGGTACTTACGTACAATGCAATATCACTCAGCAAGGAAATCTATGTCATCAGGCCCGTAGCAGCATAATGAGTGGATTCAGGTATGATGATTCTAACTGAAATAAGTCACACAGAAAAAGAAACATCATAAGATATCACTAATACACGGAATGTAAACTTGGCTACACAGGAACTGAATTACAAAACAGAACAGGGTCTCAAATTTAGAAAACCAACTTATGCTTGCTTAAGGGGAAAGGTGAGTTGGGGTGCTGCATAAAACCAGAGATTGAAATGAGCACAGATAAAGTTCCTTAAGCCAAATATGGAATAGACAAGAGCTACTCCTTGCTCAACGAAATGGATTCAACACCCCATATTAAACACCTAAGAATATACCTGACTAGGAAGTATCTTAAAACCTATGGATTGCTATGTCTCCGAAAGAGAATCAAGCGTGTGTACAGGGGCATAAACGCAGCAGTGATAGGATTGGAGAGGTTCGGTGAGCAAATGAAGACCCTTTGAAGTCATATTGCATGGTACCCATTCCACGGGTCTCAACACTGCAGGTTTAAGGTATTCTTCCTTCAGCTAAAACATGCATGTGGAAGCAAGAGTATGATCAACCGTGTGATCGGGAGAAGTGTTCCAATATGTGTCAGTTTTCGTCCCCTGGTACTCGGGTGCAACATTCCAGACGCTTTACTAACACTCTCCCGACTTGGAGAGTCAGCACCTTTAACCTCCTGTTTGGCCCAGTTTGCAATTTCTGCAGAAGATGAACAGGAATAGGGAGAACCAATGAGAGACTAGCTGGAGGTGTCTGGACGGGCAAATTTAACTCTCATTTCCCACCAGGAGGAGGAATTAACCAAAGGCTCAGCGTGCCGTGCCGGAACCAGATTGGGCCTGAAGCCATCCTGCGGTGTTGCGGCCAGCTCACGAGAAAGCGAGTTGAAGAAAAGAGCTCAGGGGCACTGTAATTCACAAACCTGCAGAGTTATAAATGACAGCTATCGTCCAAAAATATACTGAAGTAAGGCTGCCAAGAGGACTTGAAAGCGGGGCAGAATTGCAGGAAACCGATTTCAGGAGGTAGACTGGAATTGCATTTAAAGCATAGGAAAAGAGGCAGAACGTCCACAATGATGCACTTGGCCAAAAAGGGCATATGCGTTTTTTCCTGAATATATTCAGGAAAAAACGCATATGCACTTTTTGGCCAACCAAGCAAGCTTGCAAAGGAAATCTGCACTACAATGAAGTCTCACTTCCCCCCGGTCAAAAGGGCCATCTGAAAAAAGTGTAAAATCCAGAAAGGCAGGACAGGCCATGGAGAACTGGGAGCCTTGTTATGCTGATGGGCGGGATGTCAATTGCCAACAGCCACTCGGGAGAAGTGTATGGTGTTTCCTGAAACATCTAAAAAACAAAGCAACAGAGCCTAGGGCACTTCCACTTATGGTCCTATAGCTTAGGGAAATTAAAATCAAAAAGACACAGCCACCCCAAGGTTGGGACGGCTCTGTTTACAAGAACCTGGTTTACGGTACATGTTCAATATCGCAGAAAGTGTAAAATGGATAAAGAATTTGTGGTACTTACGTACAATGCAGTATCACTCAGCAATGAAATCTATGTCATCAGGCCCATAGCAGCATAATGAGTGGATTCAGGTATGATGATTCTAACTGAAATAAGTCACACAGAAAAAGAAACATCATAAGATATCACTAATACACGGAATGTAAACTTGGCTACACAGGAACTGAATTGCAAAACAGAACAGGGTCTCAAATTTAGAAAACCAACTTATGCTTGCTTAAGGGGAAAGGTGAGTTGGGGTGCTGCATAAAACCAGAGATTGAAATGAGCACAGATAAAGTTCCTTAAGCCAAATATGGAATAGACAAGAGCTACTCCTTGCTCAATGAAATGGACTCAACACCCCATATTAAATGCCTAAGAGTGTACCTGACTAGGAAGTATCTTAAAACCTATGGATTGCTATGTCTCCGAAAGAGAATCAAGCGTGTGTACAGGGGCATAAACGCAGCAGTGATAGGATTGGAGAAGTTCGGTGAGCAAATGAAGACCCTTTGAAGTCATATTGCATGGTACCCATTCCACGGGTCTCAACTCTCCAGGTTTAAGGTATTCTTCCTTCAGCTAAAACATGCATGTGGAACCCAGAGTATGATCAACCGTGTGATCGGGAGACGTGTTCCAATATGTGTCAGTTTTCGTCCCCTGGTACTCGGGTGCAACATTCCAGACGCTTTACTAACACTCTCCCGACTTGGAGAGTCAGTGCCTTTAACCTCCTGTTTGGCCCAGTTTGCAATTTCTGCGGAAGATGAACAGGAATAGGGAGAACCAATGACAGACTAGCTGGAGGTGTCTGGACGGGCAAATTTAACTCTCATTTCCCACCAGGAAGGGGAATTAACCGAAGGCTCAGCATGCCGTGCCGGAACCAGACTAGGGCCTGAAGCCATCCTGCGGTGTTGCGGCCAGCTCACGAGAAAGCGAGTTGAAGAAAGGAGCTCAGGGGCACTGTAATTCACAAACCTGCAGAGTTATAAATGACAGCTATCGTCCAAAAATATACTGAAGTAAGGCTGCCAAGAGGACTTGAAAGCGGGTCAGAATTGCAGGAAACCGATTTCAGGAGGTAGACTGGAATTGCATTTAAAGCATAGGAAAAGAGGCAGAACGTCCACAATGATGCACTTGGCCAAAAAGGGCATATGCGTTTTTTCCTGAATATATTCAGGAAAAAACACATACGCCCTTTTTGGCCAACCAAGCAAGCTTGCAAAGGAAATCTGCCCTACAATGAAGTCTCACTTCCCCCCGGGCAAAAGGGCCATCTGAAAAAAGTGTAAAATCCAGAAAGGCAGGACAGGCCATGGAGAACTGGGAGCCTTGTTATGCTGATGGGCGGGATGTCAATTGCCAACAGCCACTCAGGAGAAGTGTATGGTGTTTCCTGAAACATCTAAAAAACAAAGCAGCAGAGCCTAGGACACTTCCACTTATGGTCCTATAGCTTAGGGAAATTAAAATAAAAAAGGCACAGCCACCCCAAAGGTTGGGACGGCTCTGTTTACAACAACCTGGTTTACAGTACAAGTTCAATATCGCAGAAAGTGAAAAATGGATAAAGATGTTGTGGTACTTACGTACAATGCAATATCACTCAGCAATGAAATCTATGTCATCAGGCCCGTAGCAGCATAATGAGTGGATTCAGGTACGATGATTCTAACTGAAATAAGTCTCACAGAAAAACAAACATCATAAGATATCACTAATACACGGAATGTAAACTTGGCTACATAGGAACTGAATTACAAACAGAACAGGGTCTCAAATTTAGAAAACCAACTTATGCTTGCTTAAGGGGAAAGGTGAGTTGGGGTGCTGCATAAAACCAGAGATTGAAATGAGCACAGATAAAGTTCCTTAAGCCAAATATGGAATAGACAAGAGCTACTCCTTGCTCAACTAAATGGACTCAACACCCCATATTAAACGCCTAAGAATGTACCTGACTAGGAAGTATCTTAAAACCTATGGACTGCTATGTCTCCGAAAGAGAATCAAGCGTGTGTACAGGGGCATAAACGCAGCAGTGATAGGATTGGAGAAGTTCGGTGAGCAAATGAAGACCCTTTGAAGTCATATTGCATGGTACCCATTCCACGGGTCTCAACTCTCCAGGTTTAAGGTATTCTTCCTTCAGCTAAAACATGCATGTGGAACCCAGAGTATGATCAACCATGAGATCGGAAGACGTGTTCCAATATGTCTCAGTTTTCGTCCCCTGGTACTCGGGTGCAACATTCCAGACGCTTTACTAACACTCTCCCGACTTGGAGAGTCAGTGCCTTTAACCTCCTGTTTGGCCCAGTTTGCAATTTCTGCGGAAGATGAACAGGAATAGGGAGAACCAATGACAGACTAGCTGGAGGTGTCTGGACGGGCAAATTTAACTCTCATTTCGCACCAGGAAAAGGAATTAACCAAACGCTCAGCGTGCCGTGCCGGAACCAGATTAGGGCCTGAAGCAATCCTGCGGTGTTGCGGCCAGCTCACGAGAAAGCGAGTTGAAGAAAGGAGCTCAGGGGCACTGTAATTCACAAACCTGCAGAGTTATAAATGACAGCTATCGTCCAAAAATATACTGAAGTAAGGCTGCCAAGAGGACTTGAAAGCGGGGCAGAATTGCAGGAAACCGATTTCAGGAGGTAGACTGGAATTGCATTTAAAGCATAGGAAAAGAGGCAGAACGTCCACAATGATGCACTTGGCCAAAAAGGGTGTATGCGTTTTTTCCTGAATATATTCAGGAAAAAACGCATACGCCCTTTTTGGCCAACCAAGCAAGCTTGCAAAGGAAATCTGCACTACAATGAAGTCTCACTTACCCCCGGTCAAAAGGGCCATCTGAAAAAAGTGTAAAATCCAGAAAGGCAGGACAGGCCATGGAGAACTGGGAGCCTTGTTATGCTGATGGGCGGGATGTCAATTGCCAACAGCCACTCGGGAGAAGTGTATGGTGTTTCCTGAAACATCTAAAAAACAAAGCAACAGAGCCTAGGGCACATCCACTTATGGTCCTATAGCTTAGGGAAATTAAAATCAAAAGACACAGCCACCCCATAGGTTGGGATGGCTCTGTTTACAAGAACCTGGTTTATGGTACAAGTTCAATATCGCAGAAAGTGAAAAATGGATAAAGAAGTTGTGGTACTTACGTACAATGCAATATCACTCAGCAATGAAATATATGTCATCAGGCACGTAGCAGCGTAATGAGTGGATTCAGGTATGATGATTCTAACTGAAATAAGTCACACAGAAAAAGAAACATCATAAGATATCACTAATACACGGAATGTAAACTTGGCTACACAGGAACTGAATTACAAAACAGAACAGGGTCTCAAATTTAGAAAACCAACTTATGCTTGCTTAAGGGGAAAGGTGAGTTGGGGTGCTGCATAAAACCAGAGATTGAAATGAGCACAGATAAAGTTCCTTAAGCCAAATATGGAATAGACAAGAGCTACTCCTTGCTCAACGAAATGGATTCAACACCCCATATTAAACACCTAAGAATATACCTGACTAGGAAGTATCTTAAAACCTATGGACTGCTATGTCTCCGAAAGAGAATCAAGCGAGTGTACAGGGGCATAAACGCAGCAGTGATAGGATTGGAGAGGTTCGGTGAGCAAATGAAGACCCTTTGAAGTCATATTGCATGGTACCCATTCCACGGGTCTCAACTCTCCAGGTTTAAGGTATTCTTCCTTCAGCTAAAACATGCATGTGGAACCCAGAGTATGATCAACCGTGTGATCGGGAGACGTGTTCCAATATGTGTCAGTTTTCGTCCCCTGGTACTCGGGTGCAACACGCCAGACGCTTTACTAACACTCTCCCGACTTGGAGAGTCAGTGCCTTTAACCTCCTGTTTGGCCCAGTTTGCAATTTCTATGGAAGATGAACAGGAATAGGGAGAACCAATGAGAGACTAGCTGGAGGTGTCTGGACGGGCAAATTTAACTCTCATTTCCCACCAGGAAGAGGAATTAACCAAACGCTCAGCGTGCCGTGCCGGAACCAGATTAGGGCCTGAAGCCATCCGGCGGTGTTGCGGCCAGCTCACGAGAAAGCGAGTTGAAGAAAGGAGCTCAGGGGCACTGTAATTCACAAACCTGCAGAGTTATAAATGACAGCTATCGTCCAAAAATATACTGAAGTAAGGCTGCCAAGAGGACTTGAAAGAGGGGCAGAATTGCAGGAAACCGATTTCAGGAGGTAGACTGGAATTGCATTGAAAGCATAGGAAAAGAGGCAGAACATCCACAATGATGCACTTGGCCAAAAAGGGCGTATGCGTTTTTTCCTGAATATATTCAGGAAAAAACGCATACGCCCTTTTTGGCCAACCAAGCAAGCTTGCAAAGGAAATCTGCCCTACAATGAAGTCTCACTTCCCCCCGGTCAAAAGGGCCATCTGAAAAAAGTGTAAAATCCAGAAAGGCAGGACAGGCCATGGAGAACTGGGAGCCTTGTTATGCTGATGGGCGGGATGTAAATTGCCAACAGCCACTCGGGAGAAGTGTATGGTGTTTCCTGAAACATCTAAAAAACAAAGCAACAGAGCCTAGGGCACTTCCACTTATGGTCCTATAGCTTAGGGAAATTAAAATCAAAAGACACAGCCACCCCAAACGTTGGGACGGCTCTGTTTACAAGAACCTGGTTTACGGTACAAGTTCAATATCGCAGAAAGTGAAAAATGGATAAAGAAGTTGTGGTACTTACGTACAATGCAATATCACTCAGCAAGGAAATCTATGTCATCAGGCCCGTAGCAGCATAATGAGTGGATTCAGGTATGATGATTCTAACTGAAATAAGTCACACAGAAAAAGAAACATCATAAGATATCACTAATACACGGAATGTAAACTTGGCTACACAGGAACTGAATTACAAAACAGAACAGGGTCTCAAATTTAGAAAACCAACTTATGCTTGCTTAAGGGGAAAGGTGAGTTGGGGTGCTGCATAAAACCAGAGATTGAAATGAGCACAGATAAAGTTCCTTAAGCCAAATATGGAATAGACAAGAGCTACTCCTTGCTCAACGAAATGGATTCAACACCCCATATTAAACACCTAAGAATATACCTGACTAGGAAGTATCTTAAAACCTATGGATTGCTATGTCTACGAAAGAGAATCAAGCGTGTGTACAGGGGCATAAACGCAGCAGTGATAGGATTGGAGAAGTTCGGTGAGCAAATGAAGACCCTTTGAAGTCATATTGCATGGTACCCATTCCACGGGTCTCAACACTGCAGGTTTAAGGTATTCTTCCTTCAGCTAAAACATGCATGTGGAAGCAAGAGTATGATCAACCGTGTGATCGGGAGAAGTGTTCCAATATGTGTCAGTTTTCGTCCCCTGGTACTCGGGTGCAACATTCCAGACGCTTTACTAACATTCTCCCGACTTGGAGAGTCAGCACCTTTAACCTCCTGTTTGGCCCAGTTTGCAATTTCTGCGGAAGATGAACAGGAATAGGGAGAACCAATGAGAGACTAGCTGGAGGTGTCTGGACGGGCAAATTTAACTCTCATTTCCCACCAGGAGGAGGAATTAACCAAAGGCTCAGCGTGCCGTGCCGGAACCAGATTGGGCCTGAAGCCATCCTGCGGTGTTGCGGCCAGCTCACGAGAAAGCGAGTTGAAGAAAAGAGCTCAGGGGCACTGTAATTCACAAACCTGCAGAGTTATAAATGACAGCTATCGTCCAAAAATATACTGAAGTAAGGCTGCCAAGAGGACTTGAAAGCGGGGCAGAATTGCAGGAAACCGATTTCAGGAGGTAGACTGGAATTGCATTTAAAGCATAGGAAAAGAGGCAGAACGTCCACAATGATGCACTTGGCCAAAAAGGGCGTATGCGTTTTTTCCTGAATATATTCAGGAAAAAACGCATATGCCCTTTTTGGCCAACCAAGCAAGCTTGCAAAGGAAATCTGCACTACAATGAAGTCTCACTTCCCCCCGGTCAAAAGGGCCATCTGAAAAAAGTGTAAAATCCAGAAAGGCAGGACAGGCCATGGAGAACTGAGAGCCTTGTTATGCTGATGGGCGGGATGTCAATTGCCAACAGCCACTCGGGAGAAGTGTATGGTGTTTCCTGAAACATCTAAAAAACAAAGCAACAGAGCCTAGGGCACTTCCACTTATGGTCCTATAGCTTAGGGAAATTAAAATCAAAAGACACAGCCACCCCATAGGTTGGGATGGCTCTGTTTACAAGAACCTGGTTTACGGTACAAGTTCAATATCGCAGAAAGTGAAAAATGGATAAAGAAGTTGTGGTACTTACGTACAATGCAATATCACTCAGCAATGAAATATATGTCATCAGGCACGTAGCAGCGTAATGAGTGGATTCAGGTATGATGATTCTAACTGAAATAAGTCACACAGAAAAAGAAACATCATAAGATATCACTAATACACGGAATGTAAACTTGGCTACACAGGAACTGAATTACAAAACAGAACAGGGTCTCAAATTTAGAAAACCAACTTATGCTTGCTTAAGGGGAAAGGTGAGTTGGGGTGCTGCATAAAACCAGAGATTGAAATGAGCACAGATAAAGTTCCTTAAGCCAAATATGGAATAGACAAGAGCTACTCCTTGCTCAACGAAATGGATTCAACACCCCATATTAAACACCTAAGAATATACCTGACTAGGAAGTATCTTAAAACCTATGGATTGCTATGTCTCCGAAAGAGAATCAAGTGTGTGTACAGGGGCATAAACGCAGCAGTGATAGGATTGGAGAGGTTCGGTGAGCAAATGAAGACCCTTTGAAGTCATATTGCATGGTACCCATTCCACGGGTCTCAACTCTCCAGGTTTAAGGTATTCTTCCTTCAGCTAAAACATGCATGTGGAACCCAGAGTATGATCAACCGTGTGATCGGGAGACGTGTTCCAATATGTGTCAGTTTTCGTCCCCTGGTACTCGGGTGCAACATTCCAGACGCTTTACTAACACTCTCCCGACTTGGAGAGTCAGTGCCTTTAACCTCCTGTTTGGCCCAGTTTGCAATTTCTGCGGAAGATGAACAGGAATAGGGAGAACCAATGACAGACTAGATGGAGGTGTCTGGATGGGCAAATTTAACTCTCATTTCCCACCAGGAAGAGGAATTAACCAAAGGCTCAGCGTGCCGTGCCGGAACCAGACTAGGGCCTGAAGCAATCCTGCGGTGTTGCGGCCAGCTCACGAGAAAGCGAGTTGAAGAAAAGAGCTCAGGGGCACTGTAATTCACAAACCTGCAGAGTTATAAATGACAGCTATCGTCCAAAAATATACTGAAGTAAGGCTGCCAAGAGGACTTGAAAGCGGGGCAGAATTGCAGGAAACCGATTTCAGGAGGTAGACTGGAATTGCATTTAAAGCATAGGAAAAGAGGCAGAACGTCCACAATGATGCACTTGGCCAAAAAGGGCGTATGCGTTTTTTCCTGAATATATTCAGGAAAAAACGCATATGCACTTTTTGGCCAACCAAGCAAGCTTGCAAAGGAAATCTGCACTACAATGAAGTCTCACTTCCCCCCGGTCAAAAGGGCCATCTGAAAAAAGTGTAAAATCCAGAAAGGCAGGACAGGCCATGGAGAACTGGGAGCCTTGTTATGCTGATGGGCGGGATGTCAATTGCCAACAGCCACTCGGGAGAAGTGTATGGTGTTTCCTGAAACATCTAAAAAACAAAGCAACAGAGCCTAGGGCACTTCCACTTATGGTCCTATAGCTTAGGGAAATTAAAATCAAAAAGACACAGCCACCCCAAGGTTGGGACGGCTCTGTTTACAAGAACCTGGTTTACGGTACAAGTTCAATATCGCAGAAAGTGTAAAATGGATAAAGAATTTGTGGTACTTACGTACAATGCAGTATCACTCAGCAATGAAATCTATGTCATCAGGCCCATAGCAGCATAATGAGTGGATTCAGGTATGATGATTCTAACTGAAATAAGTCACACAGAAAAAGAAACATCATAAGATATCACTAATACACGGAATGAAAACTTGGCTACACAGGAACTGAATTGCAAAACAGAACAGGGTCTCAAATTTAGAAAACCAACTTATGCTTGCTTAAGGGGAAAGGTGAGTTGGGGTGCTGCATAAAACCAGAGATTGAAATGAGCACAGATAAAGTTCCTTAAGCCAAATATGGAATAGACAAGAGCTACTCCTTGCTCAATGAAATGGACTCAACACCCCATATTAAATGCCTAAGAGTGTACCTGACTAGGAAGTATCTTAAAACCTATGGATTGCTATGTCTCCGAAAGAGAATCAAGCGTGTGTACAGGGGCATAAACGCAGCAGTGATAGGATTGGAGAAGTTCGGTGAGCAAATGAAGACCCTTTGAAGTCATATTGCATGGTACCCATTCCACGGGTCTCAACTCTCCAGGTTTAAGGTATTCTTCCTTCAGCTAAAACATGCATGTGGAACCCAGAGTATGATCAACCGTGTGATCGGGAGACGTGTTCCAATATGTGTCAGTTTTCGTCCCCTGGTACTCGGGTGCAACATTCCAGACGCTTTACTAACACTCTCCCGACTTGGAGAGTCAGTGCCTTTAACCTCCTGTTTGGCCCAGTTTGCAATTTCTGCGGAAGATGAACAGGAATAGGGAGAACCAATGACAGACTAGCTGGAGGTGTCTGGACGGGCAAATTTAACTCTCATTTCCCACCAGGAAGGGGAATTAACCGAAGGCTCAGCATGCCGTGCCGGAACCAGACTAGGGCCTGAAGCCATCCTGCGGTGTTGCGGCCAGCTCACGAGAAAGCGAGTTGAAGAAAGGAGCTCAGGGGCACTGTAATTCACAAACCTGCAGAGTTATAAATGACAGCTATCGTCCAAAAATATACTGAAGTAAGGCTGCCAAGAGGACTTGAAAGCGGGGCAGAATTGCAGGAAACCGATTTCAGGAGGTAGACTGGAATTGCATTTAAAGCATAGGAAAAGAGGCAGAACGTCCACAATGATGCACTTGGCCAAAAAGGGCATATGCGTTTTTTCCTGAATATATTCAGGAAAAAACACATACGCCCTTTTTGGCCAACCAAGCAAGCTTGCAAAGGAAATCTGCCCTACAATGAAGTCTCACTTCCCCCCGGGCAAAAGGGCCATCTGAAAAAAGTGTAAAATCCAGAAAGGCAGGACAGGCCATGGAGAACTGGGAGCCTTGTTATGCTGATGGGCGGGATGTCAATTGCCAACAGCCACTCAGGAGAAGTGTATGGTGTTTCCTGAAACATCTAAAAAACAAAGCAGCAGAGCCTAGGACACTTCCACTTATGGTCCTATAGCTTAGGGAAATTAAAATAAAAAAGGCACAGCCACCCCAAAGGTTGGGACGGCTCTGTTTACAACAACCTGGTTTACAGTACAAGTTCAATATCGCAGAAAGTGAAAAATGGATAAAGATGTTGTGGTACTTACGTACAATGCAATATCACTCAGCAATGAAATCTATGTCATCAGGCCCGTAGCAGCATAATGAGTGGATTCAGGTACGATGATTCTAACTGAAATAAGTCTCACAGAAAAACAAACATCATAAGATATCACTAATACACGGAATGTAAACTTGGCTACATAGGAACTGAATTACAAACAGAACAGGGTCTCAAATTTAGAAAACCAACTTATGCTTGCTTAAGGGGAAAGGTGAGTTGGGGTGCTGCATAAAACCAGAGATTGAAATGAGCACAGATAAAGTTCCTTAAGCCAAATATGGAATAGACAAGAGCTACTCCTTGCTCAACTAAATGGACTCAACACCCCATATTAAACGCCTAAGAATGTACCTGACTAGGAAGTATCTTAAAACCTATGGACTGCTATGTCTCCGAAAGAGAATCAAGCGTGTGTACAGGGGCATAAACACAGCAGTGATAGGATTGGAGAAGTTCGGTGAGCAAATGAAGACCCTTTGAAGTCATATTGCATGGTACCCATTCCACGGGTCTCAACTCTCCAGGTTTAAGGTATTCTTCCTTCAGCTAAAACATGCATGTGGAACCCAGAGTATGATCAACCATGAGATCGGAAGACGTGTTCCAATATGTCTCAGTTTTCGTCCCCTGGTACTCGGGTGCAACATTCCAGACGCTTTACTAACACTCTCCCGACTTGGAGAGTCAGTGCCTTTAACCTCCTGTTTGGCCCAGTTTGCAATTTCTGCGGAAGATGAACAGGAATAGGGAGAACCAATGACAGACTAGCTGGAGGTGTCTGGACGGGCAAATTTAACTCTCATTTCGCACCAGGAAAAGGAATTAACCAAACGCTCAGCGTGCCGTGCCGGAACCAGATTAGGGCCTGAAGCAATCCTGCGGTGTTGCGGCCAGCTCACGAGAAAGCGAGTTGAAGAAAGGAGCTCAGGGGCACTGTAATTCACAAACCTGCAGAGTTATAAATGACAGCTATCGTCCAAAAATATACTGAAGTAAGGCTGCCAAGAGGACTTGAAAGCGGGGCAGAATTGCAGGAAACCGATTTCAGGAGGTAGACTGGAATTGCATTTAAAGCATAGGAAAAGAGGCAGAACGTCCACAATGATGCACTTGGCCAAAAAGGGTGTATGCGTTTTTTCCTGAATATATTCAGGAAAAAACGCATACGCCCTTTTTGGCCAACCAAGCAAGCTTGCAAAGGAAATCTGCACTACAATGAAGTCTCACTTACCCCCGGTCAAAAGGGCCATCTGAAAAAAGTGTAAAATCCAGAAAGGCAGGACAGGCCATGGAGAACTGGGAGCCTTGTTATGCTGATGGGCGGGATGTCAATTGCCAACAGCCACTCGGGAGAAGTGTATGGTGTTTCCTGAAACATCTAAAAAACAAAGCAACAGAGCCTAGGGCACATCCACTTATGGTCCTATAGCTTAGGGAAATTAAAATCAAAAGACACAGCCACCCCATAGGTTGGGATGGCTCTGTTTACAAGAACCTGGTTTATGGTACAAGTTCAATATCGCAGAAAGTGAAAAATGGATAAAGAAGTTGTGGTACTTACGTACAATGCAATATCACTCAGCAATGAAATATATGTCATCAGGCACGTAGCAGCGTAATGAGTGGATTCAGGTATGATGATTCTAACTGAAATAAGTCACACAGAAAAAGAAACATCATAAGATATCACTAATACACGGAATGTAAACTTGGCTACACAGGAACTGAATTACAAAACAGAACAGGGTCTCAAATTTAGAAAACCAACTTATGCTTGCTTAAGGGGAAAGGTGAGTTGGGGTGCTGCATAAAACCAGAGATTGAAATGAGCACAGATAAAGTTCCTTAAGCCAAATATGGAATAGACAAGAGCTACTCCTTGCTCAACGAAATGGATTCAACACCCCATATTAAACACCTAAGAATATACCTGACTAGGAAGTATCTTAAAACCTATGGACTGCTATGTCTCCGAAAGAGAATCAAGCGAGTGTACAGGGGCATAAACGCAGCAGTGATAGGATTGGAGAGGTTCGGTGAGCAAATGAAGACCCTTTGAAGTCATATTGCATGGTACCCATTCCACGGGTCTCAACTCTCCAGGTTTAAGGTATTCTTCCTTCAGCTAAAACATGCATGTGGAACCCAGAGTATGATCAACCGTGTGATCGGGAGACGTGTTCCAATATGTGTCAGTTTTCGTCCCCTGGTACTCGGGTGCAACACGCCAGACGCTTTACTAACACTCTCCCGACTTGGAGAGTCAGTGCCTTTAACCTCCTGTTTGGCCCAGTTTGCAATTTCTATGGAAGATGAACAGGAATAGGGAGAACCAATGAGAGACTAGCTGGAGGTGTCTGGACGGGCAAATTTAACTCTCATTTCCCACCAGGAAGAGGAATTAACCAAACGCTCAGCGTGCCGTGCCGGAACCAGATTAGGGCCTGAAGCCATCCGGCGGTGTTGCGGCCAGCTCACGAGAAAGCGAGTTGAAGAAAGGAGCTCAGGGGCACTGTAATTCACAAACCTGCAGAGTTATAAATGACAGCTATCGTCCAAAAATATACTGAAGTAAGGCTGCCAAGAGGACTTGAAAGAGGGGCAGAATTGCAGGAAACCGATTTCAGGAGGTAGACTGGAATTGCATTGAAAGCATAGGAAAAGAGGCAGAACATCCACAATGATGCACTTGGCCAAAAAGGGCGTATGCGTTTTTTCCTGAATATATTCAGGAAAAAACGCATACGCCCTTTTTGGCCAACCAAGCAAGCTTGCAAAGGAAATCTGCCCTACAATGAAGTCTCACTTCCCCCCGGTCAAAAGGGCCATCTGAAAAAAGTGTAAAATCCAGAAAGGCAGGACAGGCCATGGAGAACTGGGAGCCTTGTTATGCTGATGGGCGGGATGTAAATTGCCAACAGCCACTCGGGAGAAGTGTATGGTGTTTCCTGAAACATCTAAAAAACAAAGCAACAGAGCCTAGGGCACTTCCACTTATGGTCCTATAGCTTAGGGAAATTAAAATCAAAAGACACAGCCACCCCAAACGTTGGGACGGCTCTGTTTACAAGAACCTGGTTTACGGTACAAGTTCAATATCGCAGAAAGTGAAAAATGGATAAAGAAGTTGTGGTACTTACGTACAATGCAATATCACTCAGCAAGGAAATCTATGTCATCAGGCCCGTAGCAGCATAATGAGTGGATTCAGGTATGATGATTCTAACTGAAATAAGTCACACAGAAAAAGAAACATCATAAGATATCACTAATACACGGAATGTAAACTTGGCTACACAGGAACTGAATTACAAAACAGAACAGGGTCTCAAATTTAGAAAACCAACTTATGCTTGCTTAAGGGGAAAGGTGAGTTGGGGTGCTGCATAAAACCAGAGATTGAAATGAGCACAGATAAAGTTCCTTAAGCCAAATATGGAATAGACAAGAGCTACTCCTTGCTCAACGAAATGGATTCAACACCCCATATTAAACACCTAAGAATATACCTGACTAGGAAGTATCTTAAAACCTATGGATTGCTATGTCTACGAAAGAGAATCAAGCGTGTGTACAGGGGCATAAACGCAGCAGTGATAGGATTGGAGAGGTTCGGTGAGCAAATGAAGACCCTTTGAAGTCATATTGCATGGTACCCATTCCACGGGTCTCAACACTGCAGGTTTAAGGTATTCTTCCTTCAGCTAAAACATGCATGTGGAAGCAAGAGTATGATCAACCGTGTGATCGGGAGAAGTGTTCCAATATGTGTCAGTTTTCGTCCCCTGGTACTCGGGTGCAACATTCCAGACGCTTTACTAACATTCTCCCGACTTGGAGAGTCAGCACCTTTAACCTCCTGTTTGGCCCAGTTTGCAATTTCTGCGGAAGATGAACAGGAATAGGGAGAACCAATGAGAGACTAGCTGGAGGTGTCTGGACGGGCAAATTTAACTCTCATTTCCCACCAGGAGGAGGAATTAACCAAAGGCTCAGCGTGCCGTGCCGGAACCAGATTGGGCCTGAAGCCATCCTGCGGTGTTGCGGCCAGCTCACGAGAAAGCGAGTTGAAGAAAAGAGCTCAGGGGCACTGTAATTCACAAACCTGCAGAGTTATAAATGACAGCTATCGTCCAAAAATATACTGAAGTAAGGCTGCCAAGAGGACTTGAAAGCGGGGCAGAATTGCAGGAAACCGATTTCAGGAGGTAGACTGGAATTGCATTTAAAGCATAGGAAAAGAGGCAGAACGTCCACAATGATGCACTTGGCCAAAAAGGGCGTATGCGTTTTTTCCTGAATATATTCAGGAAAAAACGCATATGCCCTTTTTGGCCAACCAAGCAAGCTTGCAAAGGAAATCTGCACTACAATGAAGTCTCACTTCCCCCCGGTCAAAAGGGCCATCTGAAAAAAGTGTAAAATCCAGAAAGGCAGGACAGGCCATGGAGAACTGGGAGCCTTGTTATGCTGATGGGCGGGATGTCAATTGCCAACAGCCACTCGGGAGAAGTGTATGGTGTTTCCTGAAACATCTAAAAAACAAAGCAACAGAGCCTAGGGCACTTCCACTTATGGTCCTATAGCTTAGGGAAATTAAAATCAAAAGACACAGCCACCCCATAGGTTGGGATGGCTCTGTTTACAAGAACCTGGTTTACGGTACAAGTTCAATATCGCAGAAAGTGAAAAATGGATAAAGAAGTTGTGGTACTTACGTACAATGCAATATCACTCAGCAATGAAATATATGTCATCAGGCACGTAGCAGCGTAATGAGTGGATTCAGGTATGATGATTCTAACTGAAATAAGTCACACAGAAAAAGAAACATCATAAGATATCACTAATACACGGAATGTAAACTTGGCTACACAGGAACTGAATTACAAAACAGAACAGGGTCTCAAATTTAGAAAACCAACTTATGCTTGCTTAAGGGGAAAGGTGAGTTGGGGTGCTGCATAAAACCAGAGATTGAAATGAGCACAGATAAAGTTCCTTAAGCCAAATATGGAATAGACAAGAGCTACTCCTTGCTCAACGAAATGGATTCAACACCCCATATTAAACACCTAAGAATATACCTGACTAGGAAGTATCTTAAAACCTATGGATTGCTATGTCTCCGAAAGAGAATCAAGTGTGTGTACAGGGGCATAAACGCAGCAGTGATAGGATTGGAGAGGTTCGGTGAGCAAATGAAGACCCTTTGAAGTCATATTGCATGGTACCCATTCCACGGGTCTCAACTCTCCAGGTTTAAGGTATTCTTCCTTCAGCTAAAACATGCATGTGGAACCCAGAGTATGATCAACCGTGTGATCGGGAGACGTGTTCCAATATGTGTCAGTTTTCGTCCCCTGGTACTCGGGTGCAACATTCCAGACGCTTTACTAACACTCTCCCGACTTGGAGAGTCAGTGCCTTTAACCTCCTGTTTGGCCCAGTTTGCAATTTCTGCGGAAGATGAACAGGAATAGGGAGAACCAATGACAGACTAGATGGAGGTGTCTGGATGGGCAAATTTAACTCTCATTTCCCACCAGGAAGAGGAATTAACCAAAGGCTCAGCGTGCCGTGCCGGAATCAGATTAGGGCCTGAAGCCATCCTGCGGTGTTGCGGCCAGCTCACGAGAAAGCGAGTTGAAGAAAGGAGCTCAGGGGCACTGTAATTCACATAACTGCAGAGTTATAAATGACAGTTATCGTCCAAAAATATACTGAAGTAAGGCTGCCAAGAGGACTTGAAAGCGGGGCAGAATTGCAGGAAACCGATTTCAGGAGGTAGACTGGAATTGCATTTAAAGCATAGGAAAAGAGGCAGAACGTCCACAATGATGCACTTGGCCAAAAAGGGCGTATGCGTTTTTTCCTGAATATACTCAGGAAAAAACGCATACGCCCTTTTTGGCCAACCAAGCAAGCTTGCAAAGGAAATCTGCACTACAATGAAGTCTCACTTCCCCCCGGTCAAAAGGGCCATCTGAAAAAAGTGTAAAATCCAGAAAGGCAGGACAGGCCATGGAGAACTGGGAGCCTTGTTATGCTGATGGGTGGGATGTAAATTGCCAACAGCCACTCGGGAGAAGTGTATGGTGTTTCCTGAAACATCTAAAAAACAAAGCAACAGAGCCTAGGGCACTTCCACTTATGGTCCTATAGCTTAGGGAAATTAAAATCAAAAAGACACAGCCACCCCAAGGTTGGGACGGCTCTGTTTACAAGAACCTGGTTTACGGTACAAGTTCAATATCGCAGAAAGTGTAAAATGGATAAAGAATTTGTGGTACTTACGTACAATGCAGTATCACTCAGCAATGAAATCTATGTCATCAGGCCCATAGCAGCATAATGAGTGGATTCAGGTATGATGATTCTAACTGAAATAAGTCACACAGAAAAAGAAACATCATAAGATATCACTAATACACGGAATGTAAACTTGGCTACACAGGAACTGAATTGCAAAACAGAACAGGGTCTCAAATTTAGAAAACCAACTTATGCTTGCTTAAGGGGAAAGGTGAGTTGGGGTGCTGCATAAAACCAGAGATTGAAATGAGCACAGATAAAGTTCCTTAAGCCAAATATGGAATAGACAAGAGCTACTCCTTGCTCAATGAAATGGACTCAACACCCCATATTAAATGCCTAAGAGTGTACCTGACTAGGAAGTATCTTAAAACCTATGGATTGCTATGTCTCCGAAAGAGAATCAAGCGTGTGTACAGGGGCATAAACGCAGCAGTGATAGGATTGGAGAAGTTCGGTGAGCAAATGAAGACCCTTTGAAGTCATATTGCATGGTACCCATTCCACGGGTCTCAACTCTCCAGGTTTAAGGTATTCTTCCTTCAGCTAAAACATGCATGTGGAACCCAGAGTATGATCAACCGTGTGATCGGGAGACGTGTTCCAATATGTGTCAGTTTTCGTCCCCTGGTACTCGGGTGCAACATTCCAGACGCTTTACTAACACTCTCCCGACTTGGAGAGTCAGTGCCTTTAACCTCCTGTTTGGCCCAGTTTGCAATTTCTGCGGAAGATGAACAGGAATAGGGAGAACCAATGACAGACTAGCTGGAGGTGTCTGGACGGGCAAATTTAACTCTCATTTCCCACAAGGAAGGGGAATTAACCAAAGGCTCAGCATGCCGTGCCGGAACCAGACTAGGGCCTGAAGCAATCCTGCGGTGTTGCGGCCAGCTCACGAGAAAGCGAGTTGAAGAAAGGAGCTCAGGGGCACTGTAATTCACAAACCTGCAGAGTTATAAATGACAGCTATCGTCCAAAAATATACTGAAGTAAGGCTGCCAAGAGGACTTGAAAGCGGGGCAGAATTGCAGGAAACCGATTTCAGGAGGTAGACTGGAATTGCATTTAAAGCATAGGAAAAGAGGCAGAACGTCCACAATGATGCACTTGGCCAAAAAGGGCGTATGCGTTTTTTCCTGAATATATTCAGGAAAAAACACATACGCCCTTTTTGGCCAACCAAGCAAGCTTGCAAAGGAAATCTGCCCTACAATGAAGTCTCACTTCCCCCCGGGCAAAAGGGCCATCTGAAAAAAGTGTAAAATCCAGAAAGGCAGGACAGGCCATGGAGAACTGGGAGCCTTGTTATGCTGATGGGCGGGATGTCAATTGCCAACAGCCACTCGGGAGAAGTGTATGGTGTTTCCTGAAACATCTAAAAAACAAAGCAGCAGAGCCTAGGACACTTCCACTTATGGTCCTATAGCTTAGGGAAATTAAAATAAAAAAGGCACAGCCACCCCAAAGGTTGGGACGGCTCTGTTTACAACAACCTGGTTTACAGTACAAGTTCAATATCGCAGAAAGTGAAAAATGGATAAAGATGTTGTGGTACTTACCTACAATGCAATATCACTCAGCAATGAAATCTATGTCATCAGGCCCGTAGCAGCATAATGAGTGGATTCAGGTACGATGATTCTAACTGAAATAAGTCTCACAGAAAAACAAACATCATAAGATATCACTAATACACGGAATGTAAACTTGGCTACATAGGAACTGAATTACAAACAGAACAGGGTCTCAAATTTAGAAAACCAACTTATGCTTGCTTAAGGGGAAAGGTGAGTTGGGGTGCTGCATAAAACCAGAGATTGAAATGAGCACAGATAAAGTTCCTTAAGCCAAATATGGAATAGACAAGAGCTACTCCTTGCTCAACTAAATGGACTCAACACCCCATATTAAACGCCTAAGAATGTACCTGACTAGGAAGTATCTTAAAACCTATGGACTGCTATGTCTCCGAAAGAGAATCAACCGTGTGTACAGGGGCATAAACGCAGCAGTGATAGGATTGGAGAGGTTCGGTGAGCAAATGAAGACCCTTTGAAGTCATATTGCATGGTACCCATTCCACGGGTCTCAACTCTCCAGGTTTAAGGTATTCTTCCTTCAGCTAAAACATGCATGTGGAACCCAGAGTATGATCAACCATGAGATCGGAAGACGTGTTCCAATATGTCTCAGTTTTCGTCCCCTGGTACTCGGGTGCAACATTCCAGACGCTTTACTAACACTCTCCCGACTTGGAGAGTCAGTGCCTTTAACCTCCTGTTTGGCCCAGTTTGCAATTTCTGCGGAAGATGAACAGGAATAGGGAGAACCAATGACAGACTAGCTGGAGGTGTCTGGACGGGCAAATTTAACTCTCATTTCGCACCAGGAAAAGGAATTAACCAAACGCTCAGCGTGCCGTGCCGGAACCAGATTAGGGCCTGAAGCAATCCTGCGGTGTTGCGGCCAGCTCACGAGAAAGCGAGTTGAAGAAAGGAGCTCAGGGGCACTGTAATTCACAAACCTGCAGAGTTATAAATGACAGCTATCGTCCAAAAATATACTGAAGTAAGGCTGCCAAGAGGACTTGAAAGCGGGGCAGAATTGCAGGAAACCGATTTCAGGAGGTAGACTGGAATTGCATTTAAAGCATAGGAAAAGAGGCAGAACGTCCACAATGATGCACTTGGCCAAAAAGGTTGTATGCGTTTTTTCCTGAATATATTCAGGAAAAAACGCATACGCCCTTTTTGGCCAACCAAGCAAGCTTGCAAAGGAAATCTGCACTACAATGAAGTCTCACTTACCCCCGGTCAAAAGGGCCATCTGAAAAAAGTGTAAAATCCAGAAAGGCAGGACAGGCCATGGAGAACTGGGAGCCTTGTTATGCTGATGGGCGGGATGTCAATTGCCAACAGCCACTCGGGAGAAGTGTATGGTGTTTCCTGAAACATCTAAAAAACAAAGCAACAGAGCCTAGGGCACATCCACTTATGGTCCTATAGCTTAGGGAAATTAAAATCAAAAAGACACAGCAACCCCAAAGGTTGGGACGGCTCTGTTTACAAGAACCTGGTTTATGGTACAAGTTCAATATCGCAGAAAGTGAAAAATGGATAAAGAAGTTGTGGTACTTACGTACAATGCAGTATCACTCAGCAATGAAATCTATGTCATCAGGCCCGTAGCAGCATAATGAGTGGATTCAGGTATGATGATTCTAACTGAAATAAGTCACACAGAAAAAGAAACATCATAAGATATCACTAATACACGGAATGTAAACTTGGCTACACATGAACTGAATTACAAAACAGAACAGGGTCTCAAATTTAGAAACCCAACTTATGCTTGCTTAAGGGGAAAGCTGAGTTGGGGTGCTGCATAAAACCAGAGATTGAAATGAGCACAGATAAAGTTCCTTAAGCCAAATATGGAATAGACTAGAGCTACTCCTTGCTCAACGAAATGGATTCAACACCCCATATTAAACACCTAAGTAATACCTGACTAGGAAGTATCTTAAAACCTATGGACTGCTATGTCTCCGAAAGAGAATCAAGCGAGTGTACAGGGGCATAAACGCAGCAGTGATAGGATTGGAGAGGTTCGGTGAGCAAACGAAGACCCTTTGAAGTCATATTGCATGGTACCCATTCCACGGGTCTCAACTCTCCAGGTTTAAGGTATTCTTCCTTCAGCTAAAACATGCATGTGGAACCCAGAGTATGATCAACCGTGTGATCGGGAGACGTGTTCCAATATGTGTCAGTTTTCGTCCCCTGGTACTCGGGTGCAACACGCCAGACGCTTTACTAACACTCTCCCGACTTGGAGAGTCAGTGCCTTTAACCTCCTGTTTGGCCCAGTTTGCAATTTCTATGGAAGATGAACAGGAATAGGGAGAACCAATGAGAGACTAGCTGGAGGTGTCTGGACGGGCAAATTTAACTCTCATTTCCCACCAGGAAGAGGAATTAACCAAAGGCTCAGCGTGCCGTGCCGGAACCAGATTAGGGCCTGAAGCCATCCTGCGGTGTTGCGGCCAGCTCACGAGAAAGCGAGTTGAAGAAAGGAGCTCAGGGGCACTGTAATTCACAAACCTGCAGAGTTATAAATGACAGCTATCGTCCAAAAATATACTGAAGTAAGGCTGCCAAGAGGACTTGAAAGAGGGGCAGAATTGCAGGAAACCGATTTCAGGAGGTAGACTGGAATTGCATTGAAAGCATAGGAAAAGAGGCAGAACATCCACAATGATGCACTTGGCCAAAAAGGGCGTATGCGTTTTTTCCTGAATATATTCAGGAAAAAACGCATACGCCCTTTTTGGCCAACCAAGCAAGCTTGCAAAGGAAATCTGCCCTACAATGAAGTCTCACTTCCCCCCGGTCAAAAGGGCCATCTGAAAAAAGTGTAAAATCCAGAAAGGCAGGACAGGCCATGGAGAACTGGGAGCCTTGTTATGCTGATGGGCGGGATGTAAATTGCCAACAGCCACTCGGGAGAAGTGTATGGTGTTTCCTGAAACATCTAAAAAACAAAGCAACAGAGCCTAGGGCACTTCCACTTATGGTCCTATAGCTTAGGGAAATTAAAATCAAAAGACACAGCCACCTCAAACGTTGGGACGGCTCTGTTTACAAGAACCTGGTTTACGGTACAAGTTCAATATCGCAGAAAGTGAAAAATGGATAAAGAAGTTGTGGTACTTACGTACAATGCAATATCACTCAGCAATGAAATATATGTCATCAGGCACGTAGCAGCGTAATGAGTGGATTCAGGTATGATGATTCTAACTGAAATAAGTCACACAGAAAAAGAAACATCATAAGATATCACTAATACACGGAATGTAAACTTGGCTACACAGGAACTGAATTACAAAACAGAACAGGGTCTCAAATTTAGAAAACCAACTTATGCTTGCTTAAGGGGAAAGGTGAGTTGGGGTGCTGCATAAAACCAGAGATTGAAATGAGCACAGATAAAGTTCCTTAAGCCAAATATGGAATAGACAAGAGCTACTCCTTGCTCAACGAAATGGATTCAACACCCCATATTAAACACCTAAGAATATACCTGACTAGGAAGTATCTTAAAACCTATGGATTGCTATGTCTCTGAAAGAGAATCAAGTGTGTGTACAGGGGCATAAACGCAGCAGTGATAGGATTGGAGAGGTTCGGTGAGCAAATGAAGACCCTTTGAAGTCATATTGCATGGTACCCATTCCACGGGTCTCAACTCTCCAGGTTTAAGGTATTCTTCCTTCAGCTAAAACATGCATGTGGAACCCAGAGTATGATCAACCGTGTGATCGGGAGACGTGTTCCAATATGTGTCAGTTTTCGTCCCCTGGTACTCGGGTGCAACATTCCAGACGCTTTACTAACACTCTCCCGACTTGGAGAGTCAGTGCCTTTAACCTCCTGTTTGGCCCAGTTTGCAATTTCTGCGGAAGATGAACAGGAATAGGGAGAACCAATGACAGACTAGATGGAGGTGTCTGGATGGGCAAATTTAACTCTCATTTCCCACCAGGAAGAGGAATTAACCAAAGGCTCAGCGTGCCGTGCCGGAATCAGATTAGGGCCTGAAGCCATCCTGCGGTGTTGCGGCCAGCTCACGAGAAAGCGAGTTGAAGAAAGGAGCTCAGGGGCACTGTAATTCACATAACTGCAGAGTTATAAATGACAGTTATCGTCCAAAAATATACTGAAGTAAGGCTGCCAAGAGGACTTGAAAGCGGGGCAGAATTGCAGGAAACCGATTTCAGGAGGTAGACTGGAATTGCATTTAAAGCATAGGAAAAGAGGCAGAACGTCCACAATGATGCACTTGGCCAAAAAGGGCGTATGCGTTTTTTCCTGAATATACTCAGGAAAAAACGCATACGCCCTTTTTGGCCAACCAAGCAAGCTTGCAAAGGAAATCTGCACTACAATGAAGTCTCACTTCCCCCCGGTCAAAAGGGCCATCTGAAAAAAGTGTAAAATCCAGAAAGGCAGGACAGGCCATGGAGAACTGGGAGCCTTGTTATGCTGATGGGTGGGATGTAAATTGCCAACAGCCACTCGGGAGAAGTGTATGGTGTTTCCTGAAACATCTAAAAAACAAAGCAACAGAGCCTAGGGCACTTCCACTTATGGTCCTATAGCTTAGGGAAATTAAAATCAAAAAGACACAGCCACCCCAAGGTTGGGACGGCTCTGTTTACAAGAACCTGGTTTACGGTACAAGTTCAATATCGCAGAAAGTGTAAAATGGATAAAGAATTTGTGGTACTTACGTACAATGCAGTATCACTCAGCAATGAAATCTATGTCATCAGGCCCATAGCAGCATAATGAGTGGATTCAGGTATGATGATTCTAACTGAAATAAGTCACACAGAAAAAGAAACATCATAAGATATCACTAATACACGGAATGTAAACTTGGCTACACAGGAACTGAATTGCAAAACAGAACAGGGTCTCAAATTTAGAAAACCAACTTATGCTTGCTTAAGGGGAAAGGTGAGTTGGGGTGCTGCATAAAACCAGAGATTGAAATGAGCACAGATAAAGTTCCTTAAGCCAAATATGGAATAGACAAGAGCTACTCCTTGCTCAATGAAATGGACTCAACACCCCATATTAAATGCCTAAGAGTGTACCTGACTAGGAAGTATCTTAAAACCTATGGATTGCTATGTCTCCGAAAGAGAATCAAGCGTGTGTACAGGGGCATAAACGCAGCAGTGATAGGATTGGAGAAGTTCGGTGAGCAAATGAAGACCCTTTGAAGTCATATTGCATGGTACCCATTCCACGGGTCTCAACTCTCCAGGTTTAAGGTATTCTTCCTTCAGCTAAAACATGCATGTGGAACCCAGAGTATGATCAACCGTGTGATCGGGAGACGTGTTCCAATATGTGTCAGTTTTCGTCCCCTGGTACTCGGGTGCAACATTCCAGACGCTTTACTAACACTCTCCCGACTTGGAGAGTCAGTGCCTTTAACCTCCTGTTTGGCCCAGTTTGCAATTTCTGCGGAAGATGAACAGGAATAGGGAGAACCAATGACAGACTAGCTGGAGGTGTCTGGACGGGCAAATTTAACTCTCATTTCCCACCAGGAAGGGGAATTAACCAAAGGCTCAGCATGCCGTGCCGGAACCAGACTAGGGCCTGAAGCAATCCTGCGGTGTTGCGGCCAGCTCACGAGAAAGCGAGTTGAAGAAAGGAGCTCAGGGGCACTGTAATTCACAAACCTGCAGAGTTATAAATGACAGCTATCGTCCAAAAATATACTGAAGTAAGGCTGCCAAGAGGACTTGAAAGCGGGGCAGAATTGCAGGAAACCGATTTCAGGAGGTAGACTGGAATTGCATTTAAAGCATAGGAAAAGAGGCAGAACGTCCACAATGATGCACTTGGCCAAAAAGGTTGTATGCGTTTTTTCCTGAATATATTCAGGAAAAAACGCATACGCCCTTTTTGGCCAACCAAGCAAGCTTGCAAAGGAAATCTGCACTACAATGAAGTCTCACTTACCCCCGGTCAAAAGGGCCATCTGAAAAAAGTGTAAAATCCAGAAAGGCAGGACAGGCCATGGAGAACTGGGAGCCTTGTTATGCTGATGGGCGGGATGTCAATTGCCAACAGCCACTCGGGAGAAGTGTATGGTGTTTCCTGAAACATCTAAAAAACAAAGCAACAGAGCCTAGGGCACATCCACTTATGGTCCTATAGCTTAGGGAAATTAAAATCAAAAAGACACAGCAACCCCAAAGGTTGGGACGGCTCTGTTTACAAGAACCTGGTTTATGGTACAAGTTCAATATCGCAGAAAGTGAAAAATGGATAAAGAAGTTGTGGTACTTACGTACAATGCAGTATCACTCAGCAATGAAATCTATGTCATCAGGCCCGTAGCAGCATAATGAGTGGATTCAGGTATGATGATTCTAACTGAAATAAGTCACACAGAAAAAGAAACATCATAAGATATCACTAATACACGGAATGTAAACTTGGCTACACATGAACTGAATTACAAAACAGAACAGGGTCTCAAATTTAGAAACCCAACTTATGCTTGCTTAAGGGGAAAGCTGAGTTGGGGTGCTGCATAAAACCAGAGATTGAAATGAGCACAGATAAAGTTCCTTAAGCCAAATATGGAATAGACTAGAGCTACTCCTTGCTCAACGAAATGGATTCAACACCCCATATTAAACACCTAAGTAATACCTGACTAGGAAGTATCTTAAAACCTATGGACTGCTATGTCTCCGAAAGAGAATCAAGCGAGTGTACAGGGGCATAAACGCAGCAGTGATAGGATTGGAGAGGTTCGGTGAGCAAATGAAGACCCTTTGAAGTCATATTGCACGGTACCCATTCCACGGGTCTCAACTCTCCAGGTTTAAGGTATTCTTCCTTCAGCTAAAACATGCATGTGGAACCCAGAGTATGATCAACCATGAGATCGGAAGACGTGTTCCAATATGTCTCAGTTTTCGTCCCCTGGTACTCGGGTGCAACATTCCAGACGCTTTACTAACACTCTCCCGACTTGGAGAGTCAGTGCCTTTAACCTCCTGTTTGGCCCAGTTTGCAATTTCTGCGGAAGATGAACAGGAATAGGGAGAACCAATGACAGACTAGCTGGAGGTGTCTGGACGGGCAAATTTAACTCTCATTTCGCACCAGGAAAAGGAATTAACCAAACGCTCAGCGTGCCGTGCCGGAACCAGATTAGGGCCTGAAGCAATCCTGCAGTGTTGCGGCCAGCTCACGAGAAAGCGAGTTGAAGAAAGGAGCTCAGGGGCACTGTAATTCACAAACCTGCAGAGTTATAAATGACAGCTATCGTCCAAAAATATACTGAAGTAAGGCTGCCAAGAGGACTTGAAAGCGGGGCAGAATTGCAGGAAACCGATTTCAGGAGGTAGACTGGAATTGCATTTAAAGCATAGGAAAAGAGGCAGAACGTCCACAATGATGCACTTGGCCAAAAAGGTTGTATGCGTTTTTTCCTGAATATATTCAGGAAAAAACGCATACGCCCTTTTTGGCCAACCAAGCAAGCTTGCAAAGGAAATCTGCACTACAATGAAGTCTCACTTACCCCCGGTCAAAAGGGCCATCTGAAAAAAGTGTAAAATCCAGAAAGGCAGGACAGGCCATGGAGAACTGGGAGCCTTGTTATGCTGATGGGCGGGATGTCAATTGCCAACAGCCACTCGGGAGAAGTGTATGGTGTTTCCTGAAACATCTAAAAAACAAAGCAACAGAGCCTAGGGCACATCCACTTATGGTCCTATAGCTTAGGGAAATTAAAATCAAAAAGACACAGCAACCCCAAAGTTTGGGACGGCTCTGTTTACAAGAACCTGGTTTATGGTACAAGTTCAATATCGCAGAAAGTGAAAAATGGATAAAGAAGTTGTGGTACTTACGTACAATGCAGTATCACTCAGCAATGAAATCTATGTCATCAGGCCCGTAGCAGCATAATGAGTGGATTCAGGTATGATGATTCTAACTGAAATAAGTCACACAGAAAAAGAAACATCATAAGATATCACTAATACACGGAATGTAAACTTGGCTACACATGAACTGAATTACAAAACAGAACAGGGTCTCAAATTTAGAAACCCAACTTATGCTTGCTTAAGGGGAAAGCTGAGTTGGGGTGCTGCATAAAACCAGAGATTGAAATGAGCACAGATAAAGTTCCTTAAGCCAAATATGGAATAGACTAGAGCTACTCCTTGCTCAACGAAATGGATTCAACACCCCATATTAAACACCTAAGTAATACCTGACTAGGAAGTATCTTAAAACCTATGGACTGCTATGTCTCCGAAAGAGAATCAAGCGAGTGTACAGGGGCATAAACGCAGCAGTGATAGGATTGGAGAGGTTCGGTGAGCAAATGAAGACCCTTTGAAGTCATATTGCACGGTACCCATTCCACGGGTCTCAACTCTCCAGGTTTAAGGTATTCTTCCTTCAGCTAAAACATGCATGTGGAACCCAGAGTATGATCAACCATGAGATCGGAAGACGTGTTCCAATATGTCTCAGTTTTCGTCCCCTGGTACTCGGGTGCAACATTCCAGACGCTTTACTAACACTCTCCCGACTTGGAGAGTCAGTGCCTTTAACCTCCTGTTTGGCCCAGTTTGCAATTTCTGCGGAAGATGAACAGGAATAGGGAGAACCAATGACAGACTAGCTGGAGGTGTCTGGACGGGCAAATTTAACTCTCATTTCGCACCAGGAAAAGGAATTAACCAAACGCTCAGCGTGCCGTGCCGGAACCAGATTAGGGCCTGAAGCAATCCTGCAGTGTTGCGGCCAGCTCACGAGAAAGCGAGTTGAAGAAAGGAGCTCAGGGGCACTGTAATTCACAAACCTGCAGAGTTATAAATGACAGCTATCGTCCAAAAATATACTGAAGTAAGGCTGCCAAGAGGACTTGAAAGCGGGGCAGAATTGCAGGAAACCGATTTCAGGAGGTAGACTGGAATTGCATTTAAAGCATAGGAAAAGAGGCAGAACGTCCACAATGATGCACTTGGCCAAAAAGGTTGTATGCGTTTTTTCCTGAATATATTCAGGAAAAAACGCATACGCCCTTTTTGGCCAACCAAGCAAGCTTGCAAAGGAAATCTGCACTACAATGAAGTCTCACTTACCCCCGGTCAAAAGGGCCATCTGAAAAAAGTGTAAAATCCAGAAAGGCAGGACAGGCCATGGAGAACTGGGAGCCTTGTTATGCTGATGGGCGGGATGTCAATTGCCAACAGCCACTCGGGAGAAGTGTATGGTGTTTCCTGAAACATCTAAAAAACAAAGCAACAGAGCCTAGGGCACATCCACTTATGGTCCTATAGCTTAGGGAAATTAAAATCAAAAAGACACAGCAACCCCAAAGGTTGGGACGGCTCTGTTTACAAGAACCTGGTTTATGGTACAAGTTCAATATCGCAGAAAGTGAAAAATGGATAAAGAAGTTGTGGTACTTACGTACAATGCAGTATCACTCAGCAATGAAATCTATGTCATCAGGCCCGTAGCAGCATAATGAGTGGATTCAGGTATGATGATTCTAACTGAAATAAGTCACACAGAAAAAGAAACATCATAAGATATCACTAATACACGGAATGTAAACTTGGCTACACATGAACTGAATTACAAAACAGAACAGGGTCTCAAATTTAGAAACCCAACTTATGCTTGCTTAAGGGGAAAGCTGAGTTGGGGTGCTGCATAAAACCAGAGATTGAAATGAGCACAGATAAAGTTCCTTAAGCCAAATATGGAATAGACTAGAGCTACTCCTTGCTCAACGAAATGGATTCAACACCCCATATTAAACACCTAAGTAATACCTGACTAGGAAGTATCTTAAAACCTATGGACTGCTATGTCTCCGAAAGAGAATCAAGCGAGTGTACAGGGGCATAAACGCAGCAGTGATAGGATTGGAGAGGTTCGGTGAGCAAATGAAGACCCTTTGAAGTCATATTGCACGGTACCCATTCCACGGGTCTCAACTCTCCAGGTTTAAGGTATTCTTCCTTCAGCTAAAACATGCATGTGGAACCCAGAGTATGATCAACCGTGTGATCGGGAGACGTGTTCCAATATGTGTCAGTTTTCGTCCCCTGGTACTCGGGTGCAACACGCCAGACGCTTTACTAACACTCTCCCGACTTGGAGAGTCAGTGCCTTTAACCTCCTGTTTGGCCCAGTTTGCAATTTCTATGGAAGATGAACAGGAATAGGGAGAACCAATGAGAGACTAGCTGGAGGTGTCTGGACGGGCAAATTTAACTCTCATTTCCCACCAGGAAGAGGAATTAACCAAAGGCTCAGCGTGCCGTGCCGGAACCAGATTAGGGCCTGAAGCCATCCTGCGGTGTTGCGGCCAGCTCACGAGAAAGCGAGTTGAAGAAAGGAGCTCAGGGGCACTGTAATTCACAAACCTGCAGAGTTATAAATGACAGCTATCGTCCAAAAATATACTGAAGTAAGGCTGCCAAGAGGACTTGAAAGAGGGGCAGAATTGCAGGAAACCGATTTCAGGAGGTAGACTGGAATTGCATTGAAAGCATAGGAAAAGAGGCAGAACATCCACAATGATGCACTTGGCCAAAAAGGGCGTATGCGTTTTTTCCTGAATATATTCAGGAAAAAACGCATACGCCCTTTTTGGCCAACCAAGCAAGCTTGCAAAGGAAATCTGCCCTACAATGAAGTCTCACTTCCCCCCGGTCAAAAGGGCCATCTGAAAAAAGTGTAAAATCCAGAAAGGCAGGACAGGCCATGGAGAACTGGGAGCCTTGTTATGCTGATGGGCGGGATGTAAATTGCCAACAGCCACTCGGGAGAAGTGTATGGTGTTTCCTGAAACATCTAAAAAACAAAGCAACAGAGCCTAGGGCACTTCCACTTATGGTCCTATAGCTTAGGGAAATTAAAATCAAAAGACACAGCCACCCCAAACGTTGGGACGGCTCTGTTTACAAGAACCTGGTTTACGGTACAAGTTCAATATCGCAGAAAGTGAAAAATGGATAAAGAAGTTGTGGTACTTACGTACAATGCAATATCACTCAGCAAGGAAATCTATGTCATCAGGCCCGTAGCAGCATAATGAGTGGATTCAGGTATGATGATTCTAACTGAAATAAGTCACACAGAAAAAGAAACATCATAAGATATCACTAATACACGGAATGTAAACTTGGCTACACAGGAACTGAATTCCAAAACAGAACAGGGTCTCAAATTTAGAAAACCAACTTATGCTTGCTTAAGGGGAAAGGTGAGTTGGGGTGCTGCATAAAACCAGAGATTGAAATGAGCACAGATAAAGTTCCTTAAGCCAAATATGGAATAGACAAGAGCTACTCCTTGCTCAACGAAATGGATTCAACACCGCATATTAAACACCTAAGAATATACCTGACTAGGAAGTATCTTAAAACCTATGGATTGCTATGTCTCCGAAAGAGAATCAAGCGTGTGTACAGGGGCATAAACGCAGCAGTGATAGGATTGGAGAGGTTCGGTGAGCAAATGAAGACCCTTTGAAGTCATATTGCATGGTACCCATTCCACGGGTCTCAACACTGCAGGTTTAAGGTATTCTTCCTTCAGCTAAAACATGCATGTGGAAGCAAGAGTATGATCAACCGTGTGATCGGGAGAAGTGTTCCAATATGTGTCAGTTTTCGTCCCCTGGTACTCGGGTGCAACATTCCAGACGCTTTACTAACACTCTCCCGACTTGGAGAGTCAGCGCCTTTAACCTCCTGTTTGGCCCAGTTTGCAATTTCTGCGGAAGATGAACAGGAATAGGGAGAACCAATGAGAGACTAGCTGGAGGTGTCTGGACGGGCAAATTTAACTCTCATTTCCCACCAGGAGGAGGAATTAACCAAAGGCTCAGCGTGCCGTGCCGGAACCAGATTGGGCCTGAAGCCATCATGCGGTGTTGCGGCCAGCTCACGAGAAAGCGAGTTGAAGAAAAGAGCTCAGGGGCACTGTAATTCAGAAACCTGCAGAGTTATAAATGACAGCTATCGTCCAAAAATATACTGAAGTAAGGCTGCCAAGAGGACTTGAAAGCGGGGCAGAATTGCAGGAAACCGATTTCAGGAGGTAGACTGGAATTGCATTTAAAGCATAGGAAAAGAGGCAGAACGTCCACAATGATGCACTTGGCCAAAAAGGGCGTATGCGTTTTTTCCTGAATATATTCAGGAAAAAACGCATACGCCCTTTTTGGCCAACCAAGCAAGCTTGCAAAGGAAATCTGCACTACAATGAAGTCTCACTTCCCCCCGGGCAAAAGGGCCATCTGAAAAAAGTGTAAAATCCAGAAAGGAAGGACAGGCCATGGAGAACTGGGAGCCTTGTTATGCTGATGGGCGGGATGTAAATTGCCAACAGCCACTCGGGAGAAGTGTATGGTGTTTCCTGAAACATCTAAAAAACAAAGCAACAGAGCCTAGGGCACTTCCACTTATGGTCCTATAGCTTAGGGAAATTAAAATCAAAAGACACAGCCACCCCATAGGTTGGGATGGCTCTGTTTACAAGAACCTGGTTTATGGTACAAGTTCAATATCGCAGAAAGTGAAAAATGGATAAAGAAGTTGTGGTACTTACGTACAATGCAATATCACTCAGCAATGAAATATATGTCATCAGGCACGTAGCAGCGTAATGAGTGGATTCAGGTATGATGATTCTAACTGAAATAAGTCACACAGAAAAAGAAACATCATAAGATATCACTAATACACGGAATGTAAACTTGGCTACACAGGAACTGAATTCCAAAACAGAACAGGGTCTCAAATTTAGAAAACCAACTTATGCTTGCTTAAGGGGAAAGGTGAGTTGGGGTGCTGCATAAAACCAGAGATTGAAATGAGCACAGATAAAGTTCCTTAAGCCAAATATGGAATAGACAAGAGCTACTCCTTGCTCAACGAAATGGATTCAACACCCCATATTAAACACCTAAGAATATACCTGACTAGGAAGTATCTTAAAACCTATGGATTGCTATGTCTACGAAAGAGAATCAAGCGTGTGTACAGGGGCATAAACGCAGCAGTGATAGGATTGGAGAGGTTCGGTGAGCAAATGAAGACCCTTTGAAGTCATATTGCATGGTACCCATTCCACGGGTCTCAACTCTCCAGGTTTAAGGTATTCTTCCTTCAGCTAAAACATGCATGTGGAACCCAGAGTATGATCAACCGTGTGATCGGGAGACGTGTTCCAATATGTGTCAGTTTTCGTCCCCTGGTACTCGGGTGCAACATTCCAGACGCTTTACTAACACTCTCCCGACTTGGAGAGTCAGTGCCTTTAACCTCCTGTTTGGCCCAGTTTGCAATTTCTGCGGAAGATGAACAGGAATAGGGAGAACCAATGACAGACTAGATGGAGGTGTCTGGATGGGCAAATTTAACTCTCATTTCCCACCAGGAAGAGGAATTAACCAAAGGCTCAGCGTGCCGTGCCGGAATCAGATTAGGGCCTGAAGCCATCCTGCGGTGTTGCGGCCAGCTCACGAGAAAGCGAGTTGAAGAAAGGAGCTCAGGGGCACTGTAATTCACATAACTGCAGAGTTATAAATGACAGTTATCGTCCAAAAATATACTGAAGTAAGGCTGCCAAGAGGACTTGAAAGCGGGGCAGAATTGCAGGAAACCGATTTCAGGAGGTAGACTGGAATTGCATTTAAAGCATAGGAAAAGAGGCAGAACGTCCACAATGATGCACTTGGCCAAAAAGGGCGTATGCGTTTTTTCCTGAATATACTCAGGAAAAAACGCATACGCACTTTTTGGCCAACCAAGCAAGCTTGCAAAGGAAATCTGCACTACAATGAAGTCTCACTTACCCCCGGTCAAAAGGGCCATCTGAAAAAAGTGTAAAATCCAGAAAGGCAGGACAGGCTATGGAGAACTGGGAGCCTTGTTATGCTGATGGGTGGGATGTAAATTGCCAACAGCCACTCGGGAGAAGTGTATGGTGTTTCCTGAAACATCTAAAAAGCAAAGCAACAGAGCCTAGGGCACTTCCACTTATGGTCCTATAGCTTAGGGAAATTAAAATCAAAAAGACACAGCCACCCCAAGGTTGGGACGGCTCTGTTTACAAGAACCTGGTTTACGGTACAAGTTCAATATCGCAGAAAGTGTAAAATGGATAAAGAATTTGTGGTACTTACGTACAATGCAGTATCACTCAGCAATGAAATCTATGTCATCAGGCCCGTAGCAGCATAATGAGTGGATTCAGGTATGATGATTCTAACTGAAATAAGTCACACAGAAAAAGAAACATCATAAGATATCACTAATACACGGAATGTAAACTTGGCTACACAGGAACTGAATTCCAAAACAGAACAGGGTCTCAAATTTAGAAAACCAACTTATGCTTGCTTAAGGGGAAAGGTGAGTTGGGGTGCTGCATAAAACCAGAGATTGAAATGAGCACAGATAAAGTTCCTTAAGCCAAATATGGAATAGACAAGAGCTACTCCTTGCTCAATGAAATGGACTCAACACCCCATATTAAATGCCTAAGAGTGTACCTGACTAGGAAGTATCTTAAAACCTATGGATTGCTATGTCTCCGAAAGAGAATCAAGCGTGTGTACAGGGGCATAAACGCAGCAATGATAGGATTGGAGAAGTTCGGTGAGCAAATGAAGACCCTTTGAAGTCATATTGCATGGTACCCATTCCACGGGTCTCAACTCTCCAGGTTTAAGGTATTCTTCCTTCAGCTAAAACATGCATGTGGAACCCAGAGTATGATCAACCGTGTGATCGGGAGACGTGTTCCAATATGTGTCAGTTTTCGTCCCCTGGTACTCGGGTGCAACATTCCAAACGCTTTACTAACACTCTCCCGACTTGGAGAGTCAGTGCCTTTAACCTCCTGTTTGGCCCAGTTTGCAATTTCTGCGGAAGATGAACAGGAATAGGGAGAACCAATGACAGACTAGCTGGAGGTGTCTGGACGGGCAAATTTAACTCTCATTTCCCACCAGGAAGAGGAATTAACCAAACGCTCAGCGTGCCGTGCCGGAACCAGATTAGGGCCTGAAGCCATCCTGCGGTGTTGCGGCCAGCTCACGAGAAAGCGAGTTGAAGAAAGGAGCTCAGGGGCACTGTAATTCACAAACCTGCAGAGTTATAAATGACAGCTATCGTCCAAAAATATACTGAAGTAAGGCTGCCAAGAGGACTTGAAAGAGGGGCAGAATTGCAGGAAACCGATTTCAGGAGGTAGACTGGAATTGCATTTAAAGCATAGGAAAAGAGGCAGAACATCCACAATGATGCACTTGGCCAAAAAGGGCGTATGCGTTTTTTCCTGAATATATTCAGGAAAAAACGCATACGCCCTTTTTGGCCAACCAAGCAAGCTTGCAAAGGAAATCTGCCCTACAATGAAGTCTCACTTCCCCCCGGTCAAAAGGGCCATCTGAAAAAAGTGTAAAATCCAGAAAGGCAGGACAGGCCATGGAGAACTGGGAGCCTTGTTATGCTGATGGGCGGGATGTAAATTGCCAACAGCCACTCGGGAGAAGTGTATGGTGTTTCCTGAAACATCTAAAAAACAAAGCAACAGAGCCTAGGGCACTTCCACTTATGGTCCTATAGCTTAGGGAAATTAAAATCAAAAGACACAGCCACCCCAAACGTTGGGACGGCTCTGTTTACAAGAACCTGGTTTACGGTACAAGTTCAATATCGCAGAAAGTGAAAAATGGATAAAGAAGTTGTGGTACTTACGTACAATGCAATATCACTCAGCAAGGAAATCTATGTCATCAGGCCCGTAGCAGCATAATGAGTGGATTCAGGTATGATGATTCTAACTGAAATAAGTCACACAGAAAAAGAAACATCATAAGATATCACTAATACACGGAATGTAAACTTGGCTACACAGGAACTGAATTACAAAACAGAACAGGGTCTCAAATTTAGAAAACCAACTTATGCTTGCTTAAGGGGAAAGGTGAGTTGGGGTGCTGCATAAAACCAGAGATTGAAATGAGCACAGATAAAGTTCCTTAAGCCAAATATGGAATAGACAAGAGCTACTCCTTGCTCAACGAAATGGATTCAACACCCCATATTAAACACCTAAGAATATACCTGACTAGGAAGTATCTTAAAACCTATGGATTGCTATGTCTCCGAAAGAGAATCAAGCGTGTGTACAGGGGCATAAACGCAGCAGTGATAGGATTGGAGAGGTTCGGTGAGCAAATGAAGACCCTTTGAAGTCATATTGCATGGTACCCATTCCACGGGTCTCAACACTGCAGGTTTAAGGTATTCTTCCTTCAGCTAAAACATGCATGTGGAAGCAAGAGTATGATCAACCGTGTGATCGGGAGAAGTGTTCCAATATGTGTCAGTTTTCGTCCCCTGGTACTCGGGTGCAACATTCCAGACGCTTTACTAACACTCTCCCGACTTGGAGAGTCAGCACCTTTAACCTCCTGTTTGGCCCAGTTTGCAATTTCTGCGGAAGATGAACAGGAATAGGGAGAACCAATGAGAGACTAGCTGGAGGTGTCTGGACGGGCAAATTTAACTCTCATTTCCCACCAGGAGGAGGAATTAACCAAAGGCTCAGCGTGCCGTGCCGGAACCAGATTGGGCCTGAAGCCATCCTGCGGTGTTGCGGCCAGCTCACGAGAAAGCGAGTTGAAGAAAAGAGCTCAGGGGCACTGTAATTCACAAACCTGCAGAGTTATAAATGACAGCTATCGTCCAAAAATATACTGAAGTAAGGCTGCCAAGAGGACTTGAAAGCGGGGCAGAATTGCAGGAAACCGATTTCAGGAGGTAGACTGGAATTGCATTTAAAGCATAGGAAAAGAGGCAGAACGTCCACAATGATGCACTTGGCCAAAAAGGGCGTATGCGTTTTTTCCTGAATATATTCAGGAAAAAACGCATATGCCCTTTTTGGCCAACCAAGCAAGCTTGCAAAGGAAATCTGCACTACAATGAAGTCTCACTTCCCCCCGGTCAAAAGGGCCATCTGAAAAAAGTGTAAAATCCAGAAAGGCAGGACAGGCCATGGAGAACTGGGAGCCTTGTTATGCTGATGGGCGGGATGTCAATTGCCAACAGCCACTCGGGAGAAGTGTATGGTGTTTCCTGAAACATCTAAAAAACAAAGCAACAGAGCCTAGGGCACTTCCACTTATGGTCCTATAGCTTAGGGAAATTAAAATCAAAAGACACAGCCACCCCATAGGTTGGGATGGCTCTGTTTACAAGAACCTGGTTTATGGTACAAGTTCAATATCGCAGAAAGTGAAAAATGGATAAAGAAGTTGTGGTACTTACGTACAATGCAATATCACTCAGCAATGAAATATATGTCATCAGGCACGTAGCAGCGTAATGAGTGGATTCAGGTATGATGATTCTAACTGAAATAAGTCACACAGAAAAAGAAACATCATAAGATATCACTAATACACGGAATGTAAACTTGGCTACACAGGAACTGAATTACAAAACAGAACAGGGTCTCAAATTTAGAAAACCAACTTATGCTTGCTTAAGGGGAAAGGTGATTTGGGGTGCTGCATAAAACCAGAGATTGAAATGAGCACAGATAAAGTTCCTTAAGCCAAATATGGAATAGACAAGAGCTACTCCTTGCTCAACGAAATGGATTCAACACCCCATATTAAACACCTAAGAATATACCTGACTAGGAAGTATCTTAAAACCTATGGATTGCTATGTCTCCGAAAGAGAATCAAGTGTGTGTACAGGGGCATAAACGCAGCAGTGATAGGATTGGAGAGGTTCGGTGAGCAAATGAAGACCCTTTGAAGTCATATTGCATGGTACCCATTCCACGGGTCTCAACTCTCCAGGTTTAAGGTATTCTTCCTTCAGCTAAAACATGCATGTGGAACCCAGAGTATGATCAACCGTGTGATCGGGAGACGTGTTCCAATATGTGTCAGTTTTCGTCCCCTGGTACTCGGGTGCAACATTCCAGACGCTTTACTAACACTCTCCCGACTTGGAGAGTCAGTGCCTTTAACCTCCTGTTTGGCCCAGTTTGCAATTTCTGCGGAAGATGAACAGGAATAGGGAGAACCAATGACAGACTAGATGGAGGTGTCTGGATGGGCAAATTTAACTCTCATTTCCCACCAGGAAGAGGAATTAACCAAAGGCTCAGCGTGCCGTGCCGGAATCAGATTAGGGCCTGAAGCCATCCTGCGGTGTTGCGGCCAGCTCACGAGAAAGCGAGTTGAAGAAAGGAGCTCAGGGGCACTGTAATTCACATAACTGCAGAGTTATAAATGACAGTTATCGTCCAAAAATATACTGAAGTAAGGCTGCCAAGAGGACTTGAAAGCGGGGCAGAATTGCAGGAAACCGATTTCAGGAGGTAGACTGGAATTGCATTTAAAGCATAGGAAAAGAGGCAGAACGTCCACAATGATGCACTTGGCCAAAAAGGGCGTATGCGTTTTTTCCTGAATATACTCAGGAAAAAACGCATACGCCCTTTTTGGCCAACCAAGCAAGCTTGCAAAGGAAATCTGCACTACAATGAAGTCTCACTTCCCCCCGGTCAAACGGGCCATCTGAAAAAAGTGTAAAATCCAGAAAGGCAGGACAGGCCATGGAGAACTGGGAGCCTTGTTATGCTGATGGGTGGGATGTAAATTGCCAACAGCCACTCGGGAGAAGTGTATGGTGTTTCCTGAAACATCTAAAAAACAAAGCAACAGAGCCTAGGGCACTTCCACTTATGGTCCTATAGCTTAGGGAAATTAAAATCAAAAAGACACAGCCACCCCAAGGTTGGGACGGCTCTGTTTACAAGAACCTGGTTTACGGTACAAGTTCAATATCGCAGAAAGTGTAAAATGGATAAAGAATTTGTGGTACTTACGTACAATGCAGTATCACTCAGCAATGAAATCTATGTCATCAGGCCCATAGCAGCATAATGAGTGGATTCAGGTATGATGATTCTAACTGAAATAAGTCACACAGAAAAAGAAACATCATAAGATATCACTAATACACGGAATGTAAACTTGGCTACACAGGAACTGAATTGCAAAACAGAACAGGGTCTCAAATTTAGAAAACCAACTTATGCTTGCTTAAGGGGAAAGGTGAGTTGGGGTGCTGCATAAAACCAGAGATTGAAATGAGCACAGATAAAGTTCCTTAAGCCAAATATGGAATAGACAAGAGCTACTCCTTGCTCAATGAAATGGACTCAACACCCCATATTAAATGCCTAAGAGTGTACCTGACTAGGAAGTATCTTAAAACCTATGGATTGCTATGTCTCCGAAAGAGAATCAAGCGTGTGTACAGGGGCATAAACGCAGCAGTGATAGGATTGGAGAAGTTCGGTGAGCAAATGAAGACCCTTTGAAGTCATATTGCATGGTACCCATTCCACGGGTCTCAACTCTCCAGGTTTAAGGTATTCTTCCTTCAGCTAAAACATGCATGTGGAACCCAGAGTATGATCAACCGTGTGATCGGGAGACGTGTTCCAATATGTGTCAGTTTTCGTCCCCTGGTACTCGGGTGCAACATTCCAGACGCTTTACTAACACTCTCCCGACTTGGAGAGTCAGTGCCTTTAACCTCCTGTTTGGCCCAGTTTGCAATTTCTGCGGAAGATGAACAGGAATAGGGAGAACCAATGACAGACTAGCTGGAGGTGTCTGGACGGGCAAATTTAACTCTCATTTCCCACCAGGAAGGGGAATTAACCAAAGGCTCAGCATGCCGTGCCGGAACCAGACTAGGGCCTGAAGCCATCCTGCGGTGTTGCGGCCAGCTCACGAGAAAGCGAGTTGAAGAAAGGAGCTCAGGGGCACTGTAATTCACAAACCTGCAGAGTTATAAATGACAGCTATCGTCCAAAAATATACTGAAGTAAGGCTGCCAAGAGGACTTGAAAGCGGGGCAGAATTGCAGGAAACCGATTTCAGGAGGTAGACTGGAATTGCATTGAAAGCATAGAAAAAGAGGCAGAACGTCCACAATGATGCACTTGGCCAAAAAGGGCATATGCGTTTTTTCCTGAATATATTCAGGAAAAAACACATACGCCCTTTTTGGCCAACCAAGCAAGCTTGCAAAGGAAATCTGCCCTACAATGAAGTCTCACTTCCCCCCGGGCAAAAGGGCCATCTGAAAAAAGTGTAAAATCCAGAAAGGCAGGACAGGCCATGGAGAACTGGGAGCCTTGTTATGCTGATGGGCGGGATGTCAATTGCCAACAGCCACTCGGGAGAAGTGTATGGTGTTTCCTGAAACATCTAAAAAACAAAGCAGCAGAGCCTAGGACACTTCCACTTATGGTCCTATAGCTTAGGGAAATTAAAATAAAAAAGGCACAGCCACCCCAAAGGTTGGGACGGCTCTGTTTACAACAACCTGGTTTACAGTACAAGTTCAATATCGCAGAAAGTGAAAAATGGATAAAGATGTTGTGGTACTTACGTACAATGCAATATCACTCAGCAATGAAATCTATGTCATCAGGCCCGTAGCAGCATAATGAGTGGATTCAGGTACGATGATTCTAACTGAAATAAGTCTCACAGAAAAACAAACATCATAAGATATCACTAATACACGGAATGTAAACTTGGCTACATAGGAACTGAATTACAAACAGAACAGGGTCTCAAATTTAGAAAACCAACTTATGCTTGCTTAAGGGGAAAGGTGAGTTGGGGTGCTGCATAAAACCAGAGATTGAAATGAGCACAGATAAAGTTCCTTAAGCCAAATATGGAATAGACAAGAGCTACTCCTTGCTCAACTAAATGGACTCAACACCCCATATTAAACGCCTAAGAATGTACCTGACTAGGAAGTATCTTAAAACCTATGGACTGCTATGTCTCCGAAAGAGAATCAAGCGTGTGTACAGGGGCATAAACGCAGCAGTGATAGGATTGGAGAAGTTCGGTGAGCAAATGAAGACCCTTTGAAGTCATATTGCATGGTACCCATTCCACGGGTCTCAACTCTCCAGGTTTAAGGTATTCTTCCTTCAGCTAAAACATGCATGTGGAACCCAGAGTATGATCAACCATGAGATCGGAAGACGTGTTCCAATATGTCTCAGTTTTCGTCCCCTGGTACTCGGGTGCAACATTCCAGACGCTTTACTAACACTCTCCCGACTTGGAGAGTCAGTGCCTTTAACCTCCTGTTTGGCCCAGTTTGCAATTTCTGCGGAAGATGAACAGGAATAGGGAGAACCAATGACAGACTAGCTGGAGGTGTCTGGACGGGCAAATTTAACTCTCATTTCGCACCAGGAAAAGGAATTAACCAAACGCTCAGCGTGCCGTGCCGGAACCAGATTAGGGCCTGAAGCAATCCTGCGGTGTTGCGGCCAGCTCACGAGAAAGCGAGTTGAAGAAAGGAGCTCAGGGGCACTGTAATTCACAAACCTGCAGAGTTATAAATGACAGCTATCGTCCAAAAATATACTGAAGTAAGGCTGCCAAGAGGACTTGAAAGCGGGGCAGAATTGCAGGAAACCGATTTCAGGAGGTAGACTGGAATTGCATTTAAAGCATAGGAAAAGAGGCAGAACGTCCACAATGATGCACTTGGCCAAAAAGGGCGTATGCGTTTTTTCCTGAATATATTCAGGAAAAAACGCATACGCCCTTTTTGGCCAACCAAGCAAGCTTGCAAAGGAAATCTGCACTACAATGAAGTCTCACTTACCCCCCGGTCAAAAGGGCCATCTGAAAAAAGTGTAAAATCCAGAAAGGCAGGACAGGCCATGGAGAACTGGGAGCCTTGTTATGCTGATGGGCGGGATGTCAATTGCCAACAGCCACTCGGGAGAAGTGTATGGTGTTTCCTGAAACATCTAAAAAACAAAGCAACAGAGCCTAGGCACATCCACATATGGTCCTATAGCTTAGGGAAATTAAAATCAAAAGACACAGCCACCCCATAGGTTGGGATGGCTCTGTTTACAAGAACCTGGTTTACGGTACAAGTTCAATAACGCAGAAAGTGAAAAATGGATAAAGAAGTTGTGGTACTTACGTACAATGCAATATCACTCAGCAATGAAATATATGTCATCAGGCACGTAGCAGCGTAATGAGTGGATTCAGGTATGATGATTCTAACTGAAATAAGTCACACAGAAAAAGAAACATCATAAGATATCACTAATACACGGAATGTAAACTTGGCTACACAGGAACTGAATTACAAAACAGAACAGGGTCTCAAATTTAGAAAACCAACTTATGCTTGCTTAAGGGGAAAGGTGAGTTGGGGTGCTGCATAAAACCAGAGATTGAAATGAGCACAGATAAAGTTCCTTAAGCCAAATATGGAATAGACAAGAGCTACTCCTTGCTCAACGAAATGGATTCAACACCCCATATTAAACACCTAAGAATATACCTGACTAGGAAGTATCTTAAAACCTATGGATTGCTATGTCTCCGAAAGAGAATCAAGTGTGTGTACAGGGGCATAAACGCAGCAGTGATAGGATTGGAGAGGTTCGGTGAGCAAATGAAGACCCTTTGAAGTCATATTGCATGGTACCCATTCCACGGGTCTCAACTCTCCAGGTTTAAGGTATTCTTCCTTCAGCTAAAACATGCATGTGGAACCCAGAGTATGATCAACCGTGTGATCGGGAGACGTGTTCCAATATGTGTCAGTTTTCGTCCCCTGGTACTCGGGTGCAACACGCCAGACGCTTTACTAACACTCTCCTGACTTGGAGAGTCAGTGCCTTTAACCTCCTGTTTGGCCCAGTTTGCAATTTCTATGGAAGATGAACAGGAATAGGGAGAACCAATGAGAGACTAGCTGGAGGTGTCTGGACGGGCAAATTTAACTCTCATTTCCCACCAGAAGAGGAATTAACCAAACGCTCAGCGTGCCGTGTCGGAACCAGATTAGGGCCTGAAGCCATCCTGCGGTGTTGCGGCCAGCTCACGAGAAAGCGAGTTGAAGAAAGGAGCTCAGGGGCACTGTAATTCACAAACCTGCAGAGTTATAAATGACAGCTATCGTCCCAAAAATATACTGAAGTAAGGCTGCCAAGAGGACTTGAAAGCGGGGCAGAATTGCAGGAAACCGATTTCAGGAGGTAGACTGGAATTGCATTGAAAGCATAGGAAAAGAGGCAGAACATCCACAATGATGCACTTGGCCAAAAAGGGCGTATGCGTTTTTTCCTGAATATATTCAGGAAAAAACGCATACGCCCTTTTTGGCCAACCAAGCAAGCTTGCAAAGGAAATCTGCCCTACAATGAAGTCTCACTTCCCCCCGGTCAAAAGGGCCATCTGAAAAAAGTGTAAAATCCAGAAAGGCAGGACAGGCCATGGAGAACTGGGAGCCTTGTTATGCTGATGGGCGGGATGTAAATTGCCAACAGCCACTCGGGAGAAGTGTATGGTGTTTCCTGAAACATCTAAAAAACAAAGCAACAGAGCCTAGGGCACTTCCACTTATGGTCCTATAGCTTAGGGAAATTAAAATCAAAAGACACAGCCACCCCAAACGTTGGGACGGCTCTGTTTACAAGAACCTGGTTTACGGTACAAGTTCAATATCGCAGAAAGTGAAAAATGGATAAAGAAGTTGTTGTACTTACGTACAATGCAATATCACTCAGCAAGGAAATCTATGTCATCAGGCCCGTAGCAGCATAATGAGTGGATTCAGGTATGATGATTCTAACTGAAATAAGTCACACAGAAAAAGAAACATCATAAGATATCACTAATACACGGAATGTAAACTTGGCTACACAGGAACTGAATTCCAAAACAGAACAGGGTCTCAAATTTAGAAAACCAACTTATGCTTGCTTAAGGGGAAAGGTGAGTTGGGGTGCTGCATAAAACCAGAGATTGAAATGAGCACAGATAAAGTTCCTTAAGCCAAATATGGAATAGACAAGAGCTACTCCTTGCTCAACGAAATGGATTCAACACCGCATATTAAACACCTAAGAATATACCTGACTAGGAAGTATCTTAAAACCTATGGATTGCTATGTCTCCGAAAGAGAATCAAGCGTGTGTACAGGGGCATAAACGCAGCAGTGATAGGATTGGAGAGGTTCGGTGAGCAAATGAAGACCCTTTGAAGTCATATTGCATGGTACCCATTCCACGGGTCTCAACACTGCAGGTTTAAGGTATTCTTCCTTCAGCTAAAACATGCATGTGGAAGCAAGAGTATGATCAACCGTGTGATCGGGAGAAGTGTTCCAATATGTGTCAGTTTTCGTCCCATGGTACTCGGGTGCAACATTCCAGACGCTTTACTAACACTCTCCCGACTTGGAGAGTCAGCGCCTTTAACCTCCTGTTTGGCCCAGTTTGCAATTTCTGCGGAAGATGAACAGGAATAGGGAGAACCAATGAGAGACTAGCTGGAGGTGTCTGGACGGGCAAATTTAACTCTCATTTCCCACCAGGAGGAGGAATTAACCAAAGGCTCAGCGTGCCGTGCCGGAACCAGATTGGGCCTGAAGCCATCCTGCGGTGTTGCGGCCAGCTCACGAGAAAGCGAGTTGAAGAAAAGAGCTCAGGGGCACTGTAATTCACAAACCTGCAGAGTTATAAATGACAGCTATCGTCCAAAAATATACTGAAGTAAGGCTGCCAAGAGGACTTGAAAGCGGGGCAGAATTGCAGGAAACCGATTTCAGGAGGTAGACTGGAATTGCATTTAAAGCATAGGAAAAGAGGCAGAACGTCCACAATGATGCACTTGGCCAAAAAGGGCGTATGCGTTTTTTCCTGAATATATTCAGGAAAAAACGCATATGCCCTTTTTGGCCAACCAAGCAAGCTTGCAAAGGAAATCTGCACTACAATGAAGTCTCACTTCCCCCCGGTCAAAAGGGCCATCTGAAAAAAGTGTAAAATCCAGAAAGGCAGGACAGGCCATGGAGAACTGAGAGCCTTGTTATGCTGATGGGTGGGATGTCAATTGCCAACAGCCACTCGGGAGAAGTGTATGGTGTTTCCTGAAACATCTAAAAAACAAAGCAACAGAGCCTAGGGCACTTCCACTTATGGTCCTATAGCTTAGGGAAATTAAAATCAAAAGACACAGCCACCCCATAGGTTGGGATGGCTCTGTTTACAAGAACCTGGTTTATGGTACAAGTTCAATATCGCAGAAAGTGAAAAATGGATAAAGAAGTTGTGGTACTTACGTACAATGCAATATCACTCAGCAATGAAATATATGTCATCAGGCACGTAGCAGCGTAATGAGTGGATTCAGGTATGATGATTCTAACTGAAATAAGTCACACAGAAAAAGAAACATCATAAGATATCACTAATACACGGAATGTAAACTTGGCTACACAGGAACTGAATTACAAAACAGAACAGGGTCTCAAATTTAGAAAACCAACTTATGCTTGCTTAAGGGGAAAGGTGAGTTGGGGTGCTGCATAAAACCAGAGATTGAAATGAGCACAGATAAAGTTCCTTAAGCCAAATATGGAATAGACAAGAGCTACTCCTTGCTCAACGAAATGGATTCAACACCCCATATTAAACACCTAAGAATATACCTGACTAGGAAGTATCTTAAAACCTATGGATTGCTATGTCTCCGAAAGAGAATCAAGTGTGTGTACAGGGGCATAAACGCAGCAGTGATAGAATTGGAGAGGTTCGGTGAGCAAATGAAGACCCTTTGAAGTCATATTGCATGGTACCCATTCCACGGGTCTCAACTCTCCAGGTTTAAGGTATTCTTCCTTCAGCTAAAACATGCATGTGGAACCCAGAGTATGATCAACCGTGTGATCGGGAGACGTGTTCCAATATGTGTCAGTTTTCGTCCCCTGGTACTCGGGTGCAACATTCCAGACGCTTTACTAACACTCTCCCGACTTGGAGAGTCAGTGCCTTTAACCTCCTGTTTGGCCCAGTTTGCAATTTCTGCGGAAGATGAACAGGAATAGGGAGAACCAATGACAGACTAGATGGAGGTGTCTGGATGGGCAAATTTAACTCTCATTTCCCACCAGGAAGAGGAATTAACCAAAGGCTCAGCGTGCCGTGCCGGAATCAGATTAGGGCCTGAAGCCATCCTGCGGTGTTGCGGCCAGCTCACGAGAAAGCGAGTTGAAGAAAGGAGCTCAGGGGCAATGTAATTCACATAACTGCAGAGTTATAAACGACAGTTATCGTCCAAAAATATACTGAAGTAAGGCTGCCAAGAGGACTTGAAAGCGGGGCAGAATTGCAGGAAACCGATTTCAGGAGGTAGACTGGAATTGCATTTAAAGCATAGGAAAAGAGGCAGAACGTCCACAATGATGCACTTGGCCAAAAAGGGCGTATGCGTTTTTTCCTGAATATACTCAGGAAAAAACGCATACGCCCTTTTTGGCCAACCAAGCAAGCTTGCAAAGGAAATCTGCACTACAATGAAGTCTCACTTCCCCCCGGTCAAAAGGGCCATCTGAAAAAAGTGTAAAATCCAGAAAGGCAGGACAGGCCATGGAGAACTGGGAGCCTTGTTATGCTGATGGGTGGGATGTAAATTGCCAACAGCCACTCGGGAGAAGTGTATGGTGTTTCCTGAAACATCTAAAAAACAAAGCAACAGAGCCTAGGGCACTTCCACTTATGGTCCTATAGCTTAGGGAAATTAAAATCAAAAAGACACAGCCACCCCAAGGTTGGGACGGCTCTGTTTACAAGAACCTGGTTTACGGTACAAGTTCAATATCGCAGAAAGTGTAAAATGGATAAAGAATTTGTGGTACTTACGTACAATACAGTATCACTCAGCAATGAAATCTATGTCATCAGGCCCATAGCAGCATAATGAGTGGATTCAGGTATGATGATTCTAACTGAAATAAGTCACACAGAAAAAGAAACATCATAAGATATCACTAATACACGGAATGTAAACTTGGCTACACAGGAACTGAATTGCAAAACAGAACAGGGTCTCAAATTTAGAAAACCAACTTATGCTTGCTTAAGGGGAAAGGTGAGTTGGGGTGCTGCATAAAACCAGAGATTGAAATGAGCACAGATAAAGTTCCTTAAGCCAAATATGGAATAGACAAGAGCTACTCCTTGCTCAATGAAATGGACTCAACACCCCATATTAAATGCCTAAGAGTGTACCTGACTAGGAAGTATCTTAAAACCTATGGATTGCTATGTCTCCGAAAGAGAATCAAGCGTGTGTACAGGGGCATAAACGCAGCAGTGATAGGATTGGAGAAGTTCGGTGAGCAAATGAAGACCCTTTGAAGTCATATTGCATGGTACCCATTCCACGGGTCTCAACTCTCCAGGTTTAAGGTATTCTTCCTTCAGCTAAAACATGCATGTGGAACCCAGAGTATGATCCACCGTGTGATCGGGAGACGTGTTCCAATATGTGTCAGTTTTCGTCCCCTGGTACTCGGGTGCAACATTCCAGACGCTTTACTAACACTCTCCCGACTTGGAGAGTCAGTGCCTTTAACCTCCTGTTTGGCCCAGTTTGCAATTTCTGCGGAAGATGAACAGGAATAGGGAGAACCAATGACAGACTAGCTGGAGGTGTCTGGACGGGCAAATTTAACTCTCATTTCCCACCAGGAAGGGGAATTAACCAAAGGCTCAGCATGCCGTGCCGGAACCAGACTAGGGCCTGAAGCCATCCTGCGGTGTTGCGGCCAGCTCACGAGAAAGCGAGTTGAAGAAAGGAGCTCAGGGGCACTGTAATTCACAAACCTGCAGAGTTATAAATGACAGCTATCGTCCAAAAATATACTGAAGTAAGGCTGCCAAGAGGACTTGAAAGCGGGGCAGAATTGCAGGAAACCGATTTCAGGAGGTAGACTGGAATTGCATTGAAAGCATAGGAAAAGAGGCAGAACGTCCACAATGATGCACTTGGCCAAAAAGGGCATATGCGTTTTTTCCTGAATATATTCAGGAAAAAACACATACGCCCTTTTTGGCCAACCAAGCAAGCTTGCAAAGGAAATCTGCCCTACAATGAAGTCTCACTTCCCCCCGGGCAAAAGGGCCATCTGAAAAAAGTGTAAAATCCAGAAAGGCAGGACAGGCCATGGAGAACTGGGAGCCTTGTTATGCTGATGGGCGGGATGTCAATTGCCAACAGCCACTCGGGAGAAGTGTATGGTGTTTCCTGAAACATCTAAAAAACAAAGCAGCAGAGCCTAGGACACTTCCACTTATGGTCCTATAGCTTAGGGAAATTAAAATAAAAAAGGCACAGCCACCCCAAAGGTTGGGACGGCTCTGTTTACAACAACCTGGTTTACAGTACAAGTTCAATATCGCAGAAAGTGAAAAATGGATAAAGATGTTGTGGTACTTACGTACAATGCAATATCACTCAGCAATGAAATCTATGTCATCAGGCCCGTAGCAGCATAATGAGTGGATTCAGGTACGATGATTCTAACTGAAATAAGTCTCACAGAAAAACAAACATCATAAGATATCACTAATACACGGAATGTAAACTTGGCTACATAGGAACTGAATTACAAACAGAACAGGGTCTCAAATTTAGAAAACCAACTTATGCTTGCTTAAGGGGAAAGGTGAGTTGGGGTGCTGCATAAAACCAGAGATTGAAATGAGCACAGATAAAGTTCCTTAAGCCAAATATGGAATAGACAAGAGCTACTCCTTGCTCAACGAAATGGATTCAACACCCCATATTAAAAGCCTAAGAATGTACCTGACTAGGAAGTATCTTAAAACCTATGGACTGCTATGTCTCCGAAAGAGAATCAAGCGTGTGTACAGGGGCATAAACGCAGCAGTGATAGGATTGGAGAAGTTCGGTGAGCAAATGAAGACCCTTTGAAGTCATATTGCACGGTACCCATTCCACGGGTCTCAACTCTCCAGGTTTAAGGTATTCTTCCTTCAGCTAAAACATGCATGTGGAACCCAGAGTATGATCAACCGTGTGATCGGGAGACGTGTTCCAATATGTGTCAGTTTTCGTCCCCTGGTACTCGGGTGCAACATTCCAGACGCTTTACTAACACTCTCCCGACTTGGAGAGTCAGTGCCTTTAACCTCCTGTTTGGCCCAGTTTGCAATTTCTATGGAAGATGAACAGGAATAGGGAGAACCAATGACAGACTAGCTGGAGGTGTCTGGACGGGCAAATTTAACTCTCATTTCCCACCAGGAAGAGGAATTAACCAAAGGCTCAGCGTGCCGTGCCGGAACCAGATTAGGGCCTGAAGCCATCCTGCGGTGTTGCGGCCAGCTCACGAGAAAGCGAGTTGAAGAAAGGAGCTCAGGGGCACTGTAATTCACAAACCTGCAGAGTTATAAATGACAGCTATCGTCCAAAAATATACTGAAGTAAGGCTGCCAAGAGGACTTGAAAGCGGGGCAGAATTGCAGGAAACCGATTTCAGGAGGTAGACTGGAATTGCATTGAAAGCATAGGAAAAGAGGCAGAACATCCACAATGATGCACTTGGCCAAAAAGGGCGTATGCGTTTTTTCCTGAATATATTCAGGAAAAAACGCATACGCCCTTTTTGGCCAACCAAGCAAGCTTGCAAAGGAAATCTGCCCTACAATGAAGTCTCACTTCCCCCCGGTCAAAAGGGCCATCTGAAAAAAGTGTAAAATCCAGAAAGGCAGGACAGGCCATGGAGAACTGGGAGCCTTGTTATGCTGATGGGCGGGATGTAAATTGCCAACAGCCACTCGGGAGAAGTGTATGGTGTTTCCTGAAACATCTAAAAAACAAAGCAACAGAGCCTAGGGCACTTCCACTTATGGTCCTATAGCTTAGGGAAATTAAAATCAAAAGACACAGCCACCCCAAACGTTGGGACGGCTCTGTTTACAAGAACCTGGTTTACGGTACAAGTTCAATATCGCAGAAAGTGAAAAATGGATAAAGAAGTTGTGGTACTTACGTACAATGCAATATCACTCAGCAAGGAAATCTATGTCATCAGGCCCGTAGCAGCATAATGAGTGGATTCAGGTATGATGATTCTAACTGAAATAAGTCACACAGAAAAAGAAACATCATAAGATATCACTAATACACGGAATGTAAACTTGGCTACACAGGAACTGAATTCCAAAACAGAACAGGGTCTCAAATTTAGAAAACCAACTTATGCTTGCTTAAGGGGAAAGGTGAGTTGGGGTGCTGCATAAAACCAGAGATTGAAATGAGCACAGATAAAGTTCCTTAAGCCAAATATGGAATAGACAAGAGCTACTCCTTGCTCAACGAAATGGATTCAACACCGCATATTAAACACCTAAGAATATACCTGACTAGGAAGTATCTTAAAACCTATGGATTGCTATGTCTCCGAAAGAGAATCAAGCGTGTGTACAGGGGCATAAACGCAGCAGTGATAGGATTGGAGAGGTTCGGTGAGCAAATGAAGACCCTTTGAAGTCATATTGCATGGTACCCATTCCACGGGTCTCAACTCTCCAGGTTTAAGGTATTCTTCCTTCAGCTAAAACATGCATGTGGAACCCAGAGTATGATCAACCATGAGATCGGGAGACGTGTTCCAATATGTCTCAGTTTTCGTCCCCTGGTACTCGGGTGCAACATTCCAGACGCTTTACTAACACTCTCCCGACTTGGAGAGTCAGCGCCTTTAACCTCCTGTTTGGCCCAGTTTGCAATTTCTGCGGAAGATGAACAGGAATAGGGAGAACCAATGAGAGACTAGCTGGAGGTGTCTGGACGGGCAAATTTAACTCTCATTTCCCACCAGGAGGAGGAATTAACCAAAGGCTCAGCGTGCCGTGCCGGAACCAGATTGGGCCTGAAGCCATCATGCGGTGTTGCGGCCAGCTCACGAGAAAGCGAGTTGAAGAAAAGAGCTCAGGGGCACTGTAATTCAGAAACCTGCAGAGTTATAAATGACAGCTATCGTCCAAAAATATACTGAAGTAAGGCTGCCAAGAGGACTTGAAAGCGGGGCAGAATTGCAGGAAACCGATTTCAGGAGGTAGACTGGAATTGCATTTAAAGCATAGGAAAAGAGGCAGAACGTCCACAATGATGCACTTGGCCAAAAAGGGCGTATGCGTTTTTTCCTGAATATATTCAGGAAAAAACGCATACGCCCTTTTTGGCCAACCAAGCAAGCTTGCAAAGGAAATCTGCACTACAATGAAGTCTCACTTCCCCCCGGTCAAAAGGGCCATCTGAAAAAAGTGTAAAATCCAGAAAGGAAGGACAGGCCATGGAGAACTGGGAGCCTTGTTATGCTGATGGGCGGGATGTCAATTGCCAACAGCCACTCGGGAGAAGTGTATGGTGTTTCCTGAAACATCTAAAAAACAAAGCAACAGAGCCTAGGGCACTTCCACTTATGGTCCTATAGCTTAGGGAAATTAAAATCAAAAGACACAGCCACCCCATAGGTTGGGATGGCTCTGTTTACAAGAACCTGGTTTATGGTACAAGTTCAATATCGCAGAAAGTGAAAAATGGATAAAGAAGTTGTGGTACTTACGTACAATGCAATATCACTCAGCAATGAAATATATGTCATCAGGCACGTAGCAGCGTAATGAGTGGATTCAGGTATGATGATTCTAACTGAAATAAGTCACACAGAAAAAGAAACATCATAAGATATCACTAATACACGGAATGTAAACTTGGCTACACAGGAACTGAATTACAAAACAGAACAGGGTCTCAAATTTAGAAAACCAACTTATGCTTGCTTAAGGGGAAAGGTGAGTTGGGGTGCTGCATAAAACCAGAGATTGAAATGAGCACAGATAAAGTTCCTTAAGCCAAATATGGAATAGACAAGAGCTACTCCTTGCTCAACGAAATGGATTCAACACCCCATATTAAACACCTAAGAATATACCTGACTAGGAAGTATCTTAAAACCTATGGATTGCTATGTCTACGAAAGAGAATCAAGCGTGTGTACAGGGGCATAAACGCAGCAGTGATAGGATTGGAGAGGTTCGGTGAGCAAATGAAGACCCTTTGAAGTCATATTGCATGGTACCCATTCCACGGGTCTCAACTCTCCAGGTTTAAGGTATTCTTCCTTCAGCTAAAACATGCATGTGGAACCCAGAGTATGATCAACCGTGTGATCGGGAGACGTGTTCCAATATGTGTCAGTTTTCGTCCCCTGGTACTCGGGTGCAACATTCCAGACGCTTTACTAACACTCTCCCGACTTGGAGAGTCAGTGCCTTTAACCTCCTGTTTGGCCCAGTTTGCAATTTCTGCGGAAGATGAACAGGAATAGGGAGAACCAATGACAGACTAGATGGAGGTGTCTGGATGGGCAAATTTAACTCTCATTTCCCACCAGGAAGAGGAATTAACCAAAGGCTCAGCGTGCCGTGCCGGAATCAGATTAGGGCCTGAAGCCATCCTGCGGTGTTGCGGCCAGCTCACGAGAAAGCGAGTTGAAGAAAGGAGCTCAGGGGCACTGTAATTCACATAACTGCAGAGTTATAAATGACAGTTATCGTCCAAAAATATACTGAAGTAAGGCTGCCAAGAGGACTTGAAAGCGGGGCAGAATTGCAGGAAACCGATTTCAGGAGGTAGACTGGAATTGCATTTAAAGCATAGGAAAAGAGGCAGAACGTCCACAATGATGCACTTGGCCAAAAAGGGCGTATGCGTTTTTTCCTGAATATACTCAGGAAAAAACGCATACGCACTTTTTGGCCAACCAAGCAAGCTTGCAAAGGAAATCTGCACTACAATGAAGTCTCACTTCCCCCCGGTCAAAAGGGCCATCTGAAAAAAGTGTAAAATCCAGAAAGGCAGGACAGGCCATGGAGAACTGGGAGCCTTGTTATGCTGATGGGTGGGATGTAAATTGCCAACAGTTACTCGGGAGAAGTGTATGGTGTTTCCTGAAACATCTAAAAAACAAAGCAACAGAGCCTAGGGCACTTCCACTTATGGTCCTATAGCTTAGGGAAATTAAAATCAAAAAGACACAGCCACCCCAAGGTTGGGACGGCTCTGTTTACAAGAACCTGGTTTACGGTACAAGTTCAATATCGCAGAAAGTGTAAAATGGATAAAGAATTTGTGGTACTTACGTACAATGCAGTATCACTCAGCAATGAAATCTATGTCATCAGGCCCGTAGCAGCATAATGAGTGGATTCAGGTATGATGATTCTAACTGAAATAAGTCACACAGAAAAAGAAACATCATAAGATATCACTAATACACGGAATGTAAACTTGGCTACACAGGAACTGAATTGCAAAACAGAACAGGGTCTCAAATTTAGAAAACCAACTTATGCTTGCTTAAGGGGAAAGGTGAGTTGGGGTGCTGCATAAAACCAGAGATTGAAATGAGCACAGATAAAGTTCCTTAAGCCAAATATGGAATAGACAAGAGCTACTCCTTGCTCAATGAAATGGACTCAACACCCCATATTAAATGCCTAAGAGTGTACCTGACTAGGAAGTATCTTAAAACCTATGGATTGCTATGTCTCCGAAAGAGAATCAAGCGTGTGTACAGGGGCATAAACGCAGCAGTGATAGGATTGGAGAAGTTCGGTGAGCAAATGAAGACCCTTTGAAGTCATATTGCATGGTACCCATTCCACGGGTCTCAACTCTCCAGGTTTAAGGTATTCTTCCTTCAGCTAAAACATGCATGTGGAACCCAGAGTATGATCAACCGTGTGATCGGGAGACGTGTTCCAATATGTGTCAGTTTTCGTCCCCTGGTACTCGGGTGCAACATTCCAGACGCTTTACTAACACTCTCCCGACTTGGAGAGTCAGTGCCTTTAACCTCCTGTTTGGCCCAGTTTGCAATTTCTGCGGAAGATGAACAGGAATAGGGAGAACCAATGACAGACTAGCTGGAGGTGTCTGGACGGGCAAATTTAACTCTCATTTCCCACCAGGAAGGGGAATTAACCAAAGGCTCAGCATGCCGTGCCGGAACCAGACTAGGGCCTGAAGCCATCCTGCGGTGTTGCGGCCAGCTCACGAGAAAGCGAGTTGAAGAAAGGAGCTCAGGGGCACTGTAATTCACAAACCTGCAGAGTTATAAATGACAGCTATCGTCCAAAAATATACTGAAGTAAGGCTGCCAAGAGGACTTGAAAGCGGGGCAGAATTGCAGGAAACCGATTTCAGGAGGTAGACTGGAATTGCATTGAAAGCATAGGAAAAGAGGCAGAACGTCCACAATGATGCACTTGGCCAAAAAGGGCATATGCGTTTTTTCCTGAATATATTCAGGAAAAAACACATACGCCCTTTTTGGCCAACCAAGCAAGCTTGCAAAGGAAATCTGCCCTACAATGAAGTCTCACTTCCCCCCGGGCAAAAGGGCCATCTGAAAAAAGTGTAAAATCCAGAAAGGCAGGACAGGCCATGGAGAACTGGGAGCCTTGTTATGCTGATGGGCGGGATGTCAATTGCCAACAGCCACTCGGGAGAAGTGTATGGTGTTTCCTGAAACATCTAAAAAACAAAGCAGCAGAGCCTAGGACACTTCCACTTATGGTCCTATAGCTTAGGGAAATTAAAATAAAAAAGGCACAGCCACCCCAAAGGTTGGGACGGCTCTGTTTACAACAACCTGGTTTACAGTACAAGTTCAATATCGCAGAAAGTGAAAAATGGATAAAGATGTTGTGGTACTTACGTACAATGCAATATCACTCAGCAATGAAATCTATGTCATCAGGCCCGTAGCAGCATAATGAGTGGATTCAGGTACGATGATTCTAACTGAAATAAGTCTCACAGAAAAACAAACATCATAAGATATCACTAATACACGGAATGTAAACTTGGCTACATAGGAACTGAATTACAAACAGAACAGGGTCTCAAATTTAGAAAACCAACTTATGCTTGCTTAAGGGGAAAGGTGAGTTGGGGTGCTGCATAAAACCAGAGATTGAAATGAGCACAGATAAAGTTCCTTAAGCCAAATATGGAATAGACAAGAGCTACTCCTTGCTCAACTAAATGGACTCAACACCCCATATTAAACGCCTAAGAATGTACCTGACTAGGAAGTATCTTAAAACCTATGGACTGCTATGTCTCCGAAAGAGAATCAAGCGTGTGTACAGGGGCATAAACGCAGCAGTGATAGGATTGGAGAAGTTCGGTGAGCAAATGAAGACCCTTTGAAGTCATATTGCATGGTACCCATTCCACGGGTCTCAACTCTCCAGGTTTAAGGTATTCTTCCTTCAGCTAAAACATGCATGTGGAACCCAGAGTATGATCAACCATGAGATCGGAAGACGTGTTCCAATATGTCTCAGTTTTCGTCCCCTGGTACTCGGGTGCAACATTCCAGACGCTTTACTAACACTCTCCCGACTTGGAGAGTCAGTGCCTTTAACCTCCTGTTTGGCCCAGTTTGCAATTTCTGCGGAAGATGAACAAGAATAGGGAGAACCAATGACAGACTAGCTGGAGGTGTCTGGACGGGCAAATTTAACTCTCATTTCGCACCAGGAAAAGGAATTAACCAAACGCTCAGCGTGCCGTGCCGGAACCAGATTAGGGCCTGAAGCAATCCTGCGGTGTTGCGGCCAGCTCACGAGAAAGCGAGTTGAAGAAAGGAGCTCAGGGGCACTGTAATTCACAAACCTGCAGAGTTATAAATGACAGCTATCGTCCAAAAATATACTGAAGTAAGGCTGCCAAGAGGACTTGAAAGCGGGGCAGAATTGCAGGAAACCGATTTCAGGAGGTAGACTGGAATTGCATTTAAAGCATAGGAAAAGAGGCAGAACGTCCACAATGATGCACTTGGCCAAAAAGGGCGTATGCGTTTTTTCCTGAATATATTCAGGAAAAAACGCATACGCCCTTTTTGGCCAACCAAGCAAGCTTGCAAAGGAAATCTGCACTACAATGAAGTCTCACTTACCCCCGGTCAAAAGGGCCATCTGAAAAAAGTGTAAAATCCAGAAAGGCAGGACAGGCCATGGAGAACTGGGAGCCTTGTTATGCTGATGGGCGGGATGTCAATTGCCAACAGCCACTCGGGAGAAGTGTATGGTGTTTCCTGAAACATCTAAAAAACAAAGCAACAGAGCCTAGGGCACATCCACTTATGGTCCTATAGCCTAGGGAAATTAAAATCAAAAAGACACAGCAACCCCAAAGGTTGGGACGGCTCTGTTTACAAGAACCTGGTTTACGGTACAAGTTCAATATCGCAGAAAGTGAAAAATGGATAAAGAAGTTGTGGTACTTACGTACAATGCAGTATCACTCAGCAATGAAATCTATGTCATCAGGCCCGTAGCAGCATAATGAGTGGATTCAGGTACGATGATTCTAACTGAAATAAGTCACACAGAAAAAGAAACATCATAAGATATCACTAATACACGGAATGTAAACTTGGCTACACATGAACTGAATTACAAAACAGAACAGGGTCTCAAATTTAGAAACCCAACTTATGCTTGCTTAAGGGGAAAGCTGAGTTGGGGTGCTGCATAAAACCAGAGATTGAAATGAGCACAGATAAAGTTCCTTAAGCCAAATATGGAATAGACTAGAGCTACTCCTTGCTCAACGAAATGGATTCAACACCCCATATTAAACACCTAAGTAATACCTGACTAGGAAGTATCTTAAAACCTATGGACTGCTATGTCTCTGAAAGAGAATCAAGCGAGTGTACAGGGGCATAAACGCAGCAGTGATAGGATTGGAGAGGTTCGGTGAGCAAATGAAGACCCTTTGAAGTCATATTGCACGGTACCCATTCCACGGGTCTCAACTCTCCAGGTTTAAGGTATTCTTCCTTCAGCTAAAACATGCATGTGGAACCCAGAGTATGATCAACCGTGTGATCGGGAGACGTGTTCCAATATGTGTCAGTTTTCGTCCCCTGGTACTCGGGTGCAACACGCCAGACGCTTTACTAACACTCTCCCGACTTGGAGAGTCAGTGCCTTTAACCTCCTGTTTGGCCCAGTTTGCAATTTCTATGGAAGATGAACAGGAATAGGGAGAACCAATGAGAGACTAGCTGGAGGTGTCTGGACGGGCAAATTTAACTCTCATTTCCCACCAGGAAGAGGAATTAACCAAAGGCTCAGCGTGCCGTGCCGGAACCAGATTAGGGCCTGAAGCCATCCTGCGGTGTTGCGGCCAGCTCACGAGAAAGCGAGTTGAAGAAAGGAGCTCAGGGGCACTGTAATTCACAAACCTGCAGAGTTATAAATGACAGCTATCGTCCAAAAATATACTGAAGTAAGGCTGCCAAGAGGACTTGAAAGAGGGGCAGAATTGCAGGAAACCGATTTCAGGAGGTAGACTGGAATTGCATTGAAAGCATAGGAAAAGAGGCAGAACATCCACAATGATGCACTTGGCCAAAAAGGGCGTATGCGTTTTTTCCTGAATATATTCAGGAAAAAACGCATACGCCCTTTTTGGCCAACCAAGCAAGCTTGCAAAGGAAATCTGCCCTACAATGAAGTCTCACTTCCCCCCGGTCAAAAGGGCCATCTGAAAAAAGTGTAAAATCCAGAAAGGCAGGACAGGCCATGGAGAACTGGGAGCCTTGTTATGCTGATGGGCGGGATGTCAATTGCCAACAGCCACTCGGGAGAAGTGTATGGTGTTTCCTGAAACATCTAAAAAACAAAGCAACAGAGCCTAGGGCACTTCCACTTATGGTCCTATAGCTTAGGGAAATTAAAATCAAAAGACACAGCCACCCCAAACGTTGGGACGGCTCTGTTTAGAAGAACCTGGTTTACGGTACAAGTTCAATATCGCAGAAAGTGAAAAATGGATAAAGAAGTTGTGGTACTTACGTACAATGCAATATCACTCAGCAAGGAAATCTATGTCATCAGGCCCGTAGCAGCATAATGAGTGGATTCAGGTATGATGATTCTAACTGAAATAAGTCACACAGAAAAAGAAACATCATAAGATATCACTAATACACGGAATGTAAACTTGGCTACACAGGAACTGAATTACAAAACAGAACAGGGTCTCAAATTTAGAAAACCAACTTATGCTTGCTTAAGGGGAAAGGTGAGTTGGGGTGCTGCATAAAACCAGAGATTGAAATGAGCACAGATAAAGTTCCTTAAGCCAAATATGGAATAGACAAGAGCTACTCCTTGCTCAACGAAATGGATTCAACACCGCATATTAAACACCTAAGAATATACCTGACTAGGAAGTATCTTAAAACCTATGGATTGCTATGTCTCCGAAAGAGAATCAAGCGTGTGTACAGGGGCATAAACGCAGCAGTGATAGGATTGGAGAGGTTCGGTGAGCAAATGAAGACCCTTTGAAGTCATATTGCATGGTACCCATTCCACGGGTCTCAACACTGCAGGTTTAAGGTATTCTTCCTTCAGCTAAAACATGCATGTGGAAGCAAGAGTATGATCAACCGTGTGATCGGGAGAAGTGTTCCAATATGTGTCAGTTTTCGTCCCCTGGTACTCGGGTGCAACATTCCAGACGCTTTACTAACACTCTCCCGACTTGGAGAGTCAGCGCCTTTAACCTCCTGTTTGGCCCAGTTTGCAATTTCTGCGGAAGATGAACAGGAATAGGGAGAACCAATGAGAGACTAGCTGGAGGTGTCTGGACGGGCAAATTTAACTCTCATTTCCCACCAGGAGGAGGAATTAACCAAAGGCTCAGCGTGCCGTGCCGGAACCAGATTGGGCCTGAAGCCATCATGCGGTGTTGCGGCCAGCTCACGAGAAAGCGAGTTGAAGAAAAGAGCTCAGGGGCACTGTAATTCAGAAACCTGCAGAGTTATAAATGACAGCTATCGTCCAAAAATATACTGAAGTAAGGCTGCCAAGAGGACTTGAAAGCGGGGCAGAATTGCAGGAAACCGATTTCAGGAGGTAGACTGGAATTGCATTTAAAGCATAGGAAAAGAGGCAGAACGTCCACAATGATGCACTTGGCCAAAAAGGGCGTATGCGTTTTTTCCTGAATATACTCAGGAAAAAACGCATACGCACTTTTTGGCCAACCAAGCAAGCTTGCAAAGGAAATCTGCACTACAATGAAGTCTCACTTCCCCCCTGTCAAACGGGCCATCTGAAAAAAGTGTAAAATCCAGAAAGGCAGGACAGGCCATGGAGAACTGGGAGCCTTGTTATGCTGATGGGTGGGATGTAAATTGTCAACAGCCACTCGGGAGAAGTGTATGGTGTTTCCTGAAACATCTAAAAAACAAAGCAACAGAGCCTAGGGCACTTCCACTTATGGTCCTATAGCTTAGGGAAATTAAAATCAAAAAGACACAGCCACCCCAAGGTTGGGACGGCTCTGTTTACAAGAACCTGGTTTACGGTACAAGTTCAATATCGCAGAAAGTGTAAAATGGATAAAGAATTTGTGGTACTTACGTACAATGCAGTATCACTCAGCAATGAAATCTATGTCATCAGGCCCGTAGCAGCATAATGAGTGGATTCAGGTATGATGATTCTAACTGAAATAAGTCACACAGAAAAAGAAACATCATAAGATATCACTAATACACGGAATGTAAACTTGGCTACACAGGAACTGAATTCCAAAACAGAACAGGGTCTCAAATTTAGAAAACCAACTTATGCTTGCTTAAGGGGAAAGGTGAGTTGGGGTGCTGCATAAAACCAGAGATTGAAATGAGCACAGATAAAGTTCCTTAAGCCAAATATGGAATAGACAAGAGCTACTCCTTGCTCAATGAAATGGACTCAACACCCCATATTAAATGCCTAAGAGTGTACCTGACTAGGAAGTATCTTAAAACCTATGGATTGCTATGTCTCCGAAAGAGAATCAAGCGTGTGTACAGGGGCATAAACGCAGCAATGATAGGATTGGAGAAGTTCGGTGAGCAAATGAAGACCCTTTGAAGTCATATTGCATGGTACCCATTCCACGGGTCTCAACTCTCCAGGTTTCAGGTATTCTTCCTTCAGGTAAAACATGCATGTGGAACCCAGAGTATGATCAACCGTGTGATCGGGAGACGTGTTCAAATATGTGTCAGTTTTCGTCCCCTGGTACTCGGGTGCAACATTCCAAACGCTTTACTAACACTCTCCCGACTTGGAGAGTCAGTGCCTTTAACCTCCTGTTTGGCCCAGTTTGCAATTTCTGCGGAAGATGAACAGGAATAGGGAGAACCAATGACAGACTAGCTGGAGGTGTCTGGACGGGCAAATTTAACTCTCATTTCCCACCAGGAAGGGGAATTAACCAAAGGCTCAGCATGCCGTGCCGGAACCAGATTAGGGCCTGAAGCCATCCTGCAGTGTTGCGGCCAGCTCACGAGAAAGCGAGTTGAAGAAAGGAGCTCAGGGGCACTGTAATTCACAAACCTGCAGAGTTATAAATGACAGCTATCGTCCAAAAATATACTGAAGTAAGGCTGCCAAGAGGACTTCAAAGCGGGGCAGAATTGCAGGAAACCGATTTCAGGAGGTAGACTAGAATTGCATTTAAAGCATAGGAAAAGAGGCAGAACGTCCACAATGATGCACTTGGCCAAAAAGGGCGTATGCGTTTTTTCCTGAATATATTCAGGAAAAAACGCATACGCCCTTATTGGCCAACCAAGCAAGCTTGCAAAGGAAATCTGCCCTACAATGAAGTCTCACTTCCCCCCGGGCAAAAGGGCCATCTGAAAAAAGTGTAAAATCCAGAAAGGCAGGACAGGCCATGGAGAACTGGGAGCCTTGTTATGCTGATGGGCGGGATGTCAATTGCCAACAGCCACTCGGGAGAAGTGTATGGTGTTTCCTGAAACATCTAAAAAACAAAGCAACAGAACCTAGGACACTTCCACTTATGGTCCTATAGCTTAGGGAAATTAAAATCAAAAAGGCACAGCCACCCCAAAGGTTGGGACGGCTCTGTTTACAACAACCTGGTTTACAGTACAAGTTCAATATCGCAGAAAGTGAAAAATGGATAAAGATGTTGTGGTACTTACGTACAATGCAATATCACTCAGCAATGAAATCTATGTCATCAGGCCCATAGCAGCATAATGAGTGGATTCAGGTACGATGATTCTAACTGAAATAAGTCTCACAGAAAAACAAACATCATAAGATATCACTAATACACGGAATGTAAACTTGGCTACATAGGAACTGAATTACAAAACAGAACAGGGTCTCAAATTTAGAAAACCAACTTATGCTTGCTTAAGGGGAAAGGTGAGTTGGAGTGCTGCATAAAACCAGAGATTGAAATGAGCACAGATAAAGTTCCTTAAGCCAAATATGGAATAGACAAGAGCTACTCCTTGCTCAACGAAATAGACTCAACACCCCATATTAAACGCCTAAGAATGTACCTGACTAGGAAGTATCTTAAAACCTATGGACTGCTATGTCTCCGAAAGAGAATCAAGCGTGTGTACAGGGGCATAAACGCAGCAGTGATAGGATTGGAGAAGTTCGGTGAGCAAATGAAGACCCTTTGAAGTCATATTGCATGGTACCCATTCCACGGGTCTCAACTCTCCAGGTTTAAGGTATTCTTCCTTCAGCTAAAACATGCATGTGGAACCCAGAGTATGATCAACCGTGAGATCGGAAGACGTGTTCAAATATGTCTCAGTTTTCGTCCCCTGGTACTCGGGTGCAACATTCCAGACGCTTTACTAACACTCTCCCGACTTGGAGAGTCAGTGCCTTTAACCTCCTGTTTGGCCCAGTTTGCAATTTCTGCGGAAGATGAACAGGAATAGGGAGAACCAATGACAGACTAGCTGGAGGTGTCTGGACGGGCAAATTTAACTCTCATTTCGCACCAGGAAAACGAATTAACCAAACGCTCAGCGTGCCGTGCCGGAACCAGATTAGGGCCTGAAGCCATCCTGCGGTGTTGCGGCCAGCTCACGAGAAAGCGAGTTGAAGAAAGGAGCTCAGGGGCACTGTAATTCACAAACCTGCAGAGTTATAAATGACAGCTATCGTCCAAAAATATACTGAAGTAAGGCTGCCAAGAGGACTTGAAAGCGGGGCAGAATTGCAGGAAACCGATTTCAGGAGGTAGACTGGAATTGCATTGAAAGCATAGGAAAAGAGGCAGAACGTCCACAATGATGCACTTGGCCAAAAAGGGTGTATGCGTTTTTTCCTGAATATATTCAGGAAAAAACGCATACGCCCTTTTTGGCCAACCAAGCAAGCTTGCAAAGGAAATCTGCACTACAATGAAGTCTCACTTCCCCCCGGGCAAAAGGCCCATCTGAAAAAAGTGTAAAATCCAGAAAGGCAGGACAGGCCATGGAGAACTGGGAGACTTGTTATGCCGATGGGCGTTATGTAAATTGCCAACAGCCACTCGGGAGAAGTGTATGGTGTTTCCTGAAACATCTAAAAAACAAAGCAGCAGAGCCTAGGACACTTCCACTTATGGTCGTATAGCTTAGGGAAATTAAAATCAAAAAGACACAGCCACCCCAAAGGTTGCGACGGCTCTGTTTACAACAACCTGGTTTACGGTACAAGTTCAATATCGCAGAAAGTGAAAAATGGATAAAGATGTTGTGGTACTTACGTACAATGCAATATCACTCAGCAATGAAATCTATGTCATCAGGCCCGTAGCAGCATAATGAGTGGATTCAGGTACGATGATTCTAACTGAAATAAGTCTCACAGAAAAACAAACATCATAAGATATCACTAATACACGGAATGTAAACTTGGCTACATAGGAACTGAATTACAAAACAGAACAGGGTCTCAAATTTAGAAAACCAACTTATGCTTGCTTAAGGGGAAAGGTGAGTTGGGGTGCTGCATAAAACCAGAGATTGAAATGAGCACAGATAAAGTTCCTTAAGCCAAATATGGAATAGACAAGAGCTACTCCTTGCTCAACGAAATGGACTCAACACCCCATATTAAACGCCTAAGAATGTACCTGACTAGGAAGTATCTTAAAACCTATGGACTGCTATGTCCCCGAAAGAGAATCAAGCGTGTGTACAGGGGCATAAACGCAGCAGTGATAGGATTGGAGAGGTTCGGTGAGCAAATGAAGACCCTTTGAAGTCATATTGCATGGTACCCATTCCACGGGTCTCAACTCTCCAGGTTTCAGGTATTCTTCCTTCAGCTAAAACATGCATGTGGAACCCAGAGTATGATCAACCGTGAGATCGGAAGACGTGTTCAAATATGTCTCAGTTTTCGTCCCCTGGTACTCGGGTGCAACATTCCAGACGCTTTACTAACACTCTCCCGACTTGGAGAGTCAGTGCCTTTAACCTCCTGTTTGGCCCAGTTTGCAGTTTCTGCGGAAGATGAACAGGAATAGGGAGAACCAATGACAGACTAGCTGGAGGTGTCTGGACGGGCAAATTTAACTCTCATTTCCCACCAGGAAAAGGAATTAACCAAACGCTCAGCATGCCGTGCCGGAACCAGATTAGGGCCTGAAGCAATCCTGCGGTGTTGCGGCCAGCTCACGAGAAAGCGAGTTGAAGAAAGGAGCTCAGGGGCACTGTAATTCACAAACCTGCAGAGTTATAAATGACAGCTATCGTCCAAAAATATACTGAAGTAAGGCTGCCAAGAGGACTTGAAAGCGGGGCAGAATTGCAGGAAACCGATTTCAGGAGGTAGACTGGAATTGCATTTAAAGCATAGGAAAAGAGGCAGAACGTCCACAATGATGCACTTGGCCAAAAAGGGCGTATGCGTTTTTTCCTGAATATATTCAGGAAAAAACGCATACGCCCTTTTTGGCCAACCAAGCAAGCTTGCAAAGGAAATCTGCACTACAATGAAGTCTCACTTACCCCCGGTCAAAAGGGCCATCTGAAAAAAGTGTAAAATCCAGAAAGGCAGGACAGGCCATGGAGAACTGGGAGCCTTGTTATGCTGATGGGCGGGATGTCAATTGCCAACAGCCACTCGGGAGAAGTGTATGGTGTTTCCTGAAACATCTAAAAAACAAAGCAACAGAGCCTAGGGCACTTCCACTTATGGTCCTATAGCTTAGGGAAATTAAACTCAAAAAGACACAGACACCCCAACGGTTGGGACGGCTCTGTTTACAAGAACCTGGTTTATGGTACAAGTTCAATATCGCAGAAAGTAAAAAATGGATAAAGAAGTTGTGGTACTTACGTACAATGCAATATCACTCAGCAAGGAAATCTATGTCATCAGGCCCGTAGCAGCATAATGAGTGGATTCAGGTATGATGATTCTAACTGAAATAAGTCACACAGAAAAAGAAACATCATAAGATATCACTAATACACGGAATGGAAACTTGGCTACACAGGAACTGAATTACAAAACAGAACAGGGTCTCAAATTTAGAAAACCAACATATGCTTGCTTAAGGGGAAAGGTGAGTTGGGGTGCTGCATAAAACCAGAGATTGAAATGAGCACAGATAAAGTTCCTTAAGCCAAATATGGAATAGACAAGAGCTATTCCTTGCTCAACGAAATGGATTCAACACCCCATATTAAACACCTAAGAATATACCTGACTAGGAAGTATCTTAAAACCTATGGATTGCTATATCTCCGAAAGAGAATCAACCGTGTGCAGGGGCATAAACGCAGCAGTGATAGGATTGGAGAGGTTCGGTGAGCAAATGAAGACCCTTTGAAGTCATATTGCATGGTACCCATTCCACGGGTCTCAACTCTCCAGGTTTAAGGTATTCTTCCTTCAGCTAAAACATGCATGTGGAACCTAGAGTATGATCAACCGTGTGATCGGGAGATGTGTTCCAATATGTCTCAGTTTTCGTCCCCTGGTACTCGGGTGCAACATTCCAGACGCTTTACTAACACTCTCCTGACTTGGAGAGTCAGCGCCTTTAACTTCCTGTTTGGCCCAGTTTGCAATTTCTGCGGAAGATGAACAGGAATAGGGAGAACGAATGAGACACTAGCTGGAGGTGTCTGGACGGGCAAATTTAACTCTCATTTCCCACCAGGAACAGGAATTAACCAAAGGCTCAGCGTGCCGTGCCGGAACCAGATGAGGGCCTGAAGCCATCCTGCGGTGTTGCGGCCAGCTCACGAGAAAGCGAGTTGAAGAAAGGAGCTCTGGGGCACTGTAATTCACAAACCTGCAGAGTTATAAATGACAGCTATCGTCCAAAAATATACTGAAGTAAGGCTGCCAAGAGGACTTGAAAACGGGGCAGAATTGCAGGAAACCGATTTCAGGAGGTAGACTGGAATTGCATTTAAAGCATAGGAAAAGAGGCAGAACGTCCACAATGATGCACTTGGCCAAAAAGGGCGTATGCGTTTTTTCCTGAATATATTCAGGAAAAAACGCATACGCCCTTTTTGGCCAACCAAGCAAGCTTGCAAAGGAAATCTGCACTACAATGAAGTCTCACTTCCCCCCCGGTCAAAAGGGCCATCTGAAAAAAGTGTAAAATCCAGAAAGGCAGGACAGGCCATGGAGAACTGGGAGCCTTGTTATGCTGATGGGCGGGAAGTAAATTGCCAACAGCCACTCGGGAGAAGTGTATGGTGTTTCCTGAAACATCTAAAAAACAAAGCAACAGAGCCTAGGGCACTTCCACTTATGGTCCTATAGCTTAGGGAAATTAAAATCAAAAAGACACAGCCACCCAAAAGTTGGGACGGCTCTGTTTACAAGAACCTGGTTTACGGTACAAGTTCAATATCACAGAAAGTGAAAAATGGATAAAGAAGTTGTGGTACTTACGTACAATGCAATATCACTCAGCAAGGAAATCTATGTCATCAGGCCCGTAGCAGCATAATGAGTGGATTCAGGTATGATGATTCTAACTGAAATAAGTCACACAGAAAAAGAAACATCATAAGATATCACTAATACACGGAATGTAAACTTGGCTACACAGGAACTGAATTCCAAAACAGAACAGGGTCTCAAATTTAGAAAACCAACTTATGCTTGCTTAAGGGGAAAGCTGAGTTGGGGTGCTGCATAAAACCAGAGATTGAAATGAGCACAGATAAAGTTCCTTAAGCCAAATATGGAATAGACAAGAGCTACTCCTTGCTCAACGAAATGGACTCAACACCTCATATTAAATGCCTAAGTGTGTACCTGACTATGAAGTATCTTAAAACCTATGGATTGCTATGTCTCCGAAAGAGAATCAAGCGTGTGTGCAGGGGCATAAACGCAGCAGTGATAGGATTGGAGAGGTTTGGTGAGCAAATGAAGACCCTTTGAAGTCATATTGCATGGTACCCATTCCACGGGTCTCAACTCTCCAGGTTTAAGGTATTCTTCCTTCAGCTAAAACATGCATGTGGAACCCAGAGTATGATCAACCGTGTGATCGGGAGACGTGTTCCAATATGTGTCAGTTTTCGTCCCCTGGTACTCGGGTGCAACATTCCAGACGCTTTACTAACACTCTCCCGACTTGGAGAGTCAGTGCCTTTAACCTCCTGTTTGGCCCAGTTTGCAATTTCTGCGGAAGATGAACAGGAATAGGGAGAACCAATGACAGACTAGATGGAGGTGTCTGGATGGGCAAATTTAACTCTCATTTCCCACCAGGAAGAGGAATTAACCAAAGGCTCAGCGTGCCGTGCCGTAACCAGATTAGGGCTTGAAGCAATCCTGCGGTGTTGCGGCCAGCTCACGAGAAAGTGAGTTGAAGAAAGGAGCTCAGGGGCACTGTAATTCACAAACCTGCAGAGTTATAAATGACAGCTATCGTCCAAAAATATACTGAAGTAAGGCTGCCAAGAGGACTTGAAAGCAGGGCAGAATTGCAGGAAACCGATTTCAGGAGGTAGACTGGAATTGCATTTAAAGCATAGGAAAAGAGGCAGAACGTCCACAATGATGCACTTGGCCAAAAAGGGCGTATGCGTTTTTTCCTGAATATATTCAGGAAAAAACGCATACGCCCTTTTTGGCCAACCAAGCAAGCTTGCAAAGGAAATCTGCACTACAATGAAGTCTCACTTCCCCCCGGTCAAAAGGGCCATCTGAAAAAAGTGTAAAATCCAGAAAGGCAGGACAGGCCATGGAGAACTGGGAGCCTTGTTATGCTGATGGGCGGGATGTAAATTGCCAACAGCCACTCCGGAAAAGTGTATGGTGTTTCCTGAAACATCTAAAAAACAAAGCAACAGAGCCTAGGGCACTTCCACTTATGGTCCTATAGCTTAGGGAAATTAAAATCAAAAGACACAGCCACCCCAAAGTTTGGGACGGCTCTGTTTACAAGAACCTGGTTTACGGTACAAGTTCAATATCGCAGAAAGTGAAAAATGGATAAAGAAGTTGTGGTACTTACGTACAATGCAATATCACTCAGCAAGGAAATCTATGTCATCAGGCTCGTAGCAGCATAATGAGTGGATTCAGGTATGATGATTCTAACTGAAATAAGTCACACAGGAAAAGAAACATCATAAGATATCACTAATACACGGAATGTAAACTTGGCTACACATGAACTGAATTACAAAACAGAACAGGGTCTCCAATTTAGAAAACCAACTTATGCTTGCTTAAGGGGAAAGGTGAGTTGGGGTGCTGCATAAAACCAGAGATTGAAATGAGCACAGATAAAGTTCCTTAAGCCAAATATTGAATAGACAAGAGCTACTTCTTGCTCAACGAAATGGATTCAACACCCCATATTAAACACCTAAGTAATACCTGACTAGGAAGTATCTTAAAACCTATGGACTGCTATGTCTCCAAAAGAGAATCAAGCGAGTGTACAGGGGCATAAACGCAGCAGTGATAGGATTGGAGAGGTTCGGTGAGCAAATGAAGACCCTTTGAAGTCATATTGCATGGTACCCATTCCACGGGTCTCAACTCTCCAGGTTTAAGGTATTCTTCCTTCAGCTAAAACATGCATGTGGAACCCAGAGTATGATCAACCGTGTGATCGGGAGACGTGTTCCAATATGTGTCAGTTTTCGTCCCCTGGTACTCGGGTGCAACACGCCAGACGCTTTACTAACACTCTCCCGACTTGGAGAGTCAGTGCCTTTAACCTCCTGTTTGGCCCAGTTTGCAATTTCTGCGGAAGATGAACAGGAATAGGGAGAACCAATGAGAGACTAGCTGGAGGTGTCTGGATGGGCAAATTGAACTCTCATTTCCCACCAGGAAGAGGAATTAACCAAAGGCTCAGCGTGCCGTGCCGGAACCAGATTAGGGCCTGAAGCCATCCTGCGGTGTTGCGGCCAGCTCACGAGAAAGCGAGTTGAAGAAAGGAGCTCAGGGGCACTGTAATTCACAAACCTGCAGAGTTATAAATGACAGCTATCGTCCAAAAATATACTGAAGTAAGGCTGCCAAGAGGACTTGAAAGCGGGGCAGAATTGCAGGAAACCGATTTCAGGAGGTAGACTGGAATTGCATTGAAAGCATAGGAAAAGAGGCAGAACGTCCACAATGATGCACTTGGCCAAAAAGGGCGTATGCGTTTTTTCCTGAATATATTCAGGAAAAAACGCATACGCCCTTTTTGGCCAACCAAGCAAGCTTGCAAAGGAAATCTGCACTACAATGAAGTCTCACTTCCCCCCGGGCAAAAGGGCCATCTGAAAAAAGTGTAAAATCCAGAAAGGCAGGACAGGCCATGGAGAACTGGGAGCCTTGTTATGCTGATGGGCGGGATGTAAATTGCCAACAGCCACTTGGGAGAAGTGTATGGTGTTTCCTGAAACATCTAAAAAACAAAGCAACAGAGCCTAGGACACTTCCACTTATGGTCGTATAGCTTAGGGAAATTAAAATCAAAAAGACACAGCCACCCAAAGGTTGGGACGGCTCTGTTTACAACAACCTGGTTTACGGTACAAGTTCAATATCGCAGAAAGTGAAAAATGGATAAAGATGTTGTGGTACTTACGTACAATGCAATATCACTCAGCAATGAAATCTATGTCATCAGGCCCGTAGCAGCATAATGAGTGGATTCAGGTACGATGATTCTAACTGAAATAAGTCTCACAGAAAAACAAACATCATAAGATATCACTAATACACGGAATGTAAACTTGGTTACATAGGAACTGAATTACAAAACAGAACAGGGTCTCAAATTTAGAAAACCAACTTATGCTTGCTTAAGGGGAAAGGTGAGTTGGGGTGCTGCATAAAACCAGAGATTGAAATGAGCACAGATAAAGTTCCTTAAGCCAAATATGGAATAGACAAGAGCTACTCCTTGCTCAACGAAATGGACTCAACACCCCATATTAAACGCCTAAGAATGTACCTGACTAGGAAGTATCTTAAAACCTATGGATTGCTATGTCTCCGAAAGAGAATCAAGCGTGTGTACAGGGGCATAAACGCAGCAGTGATAGGATTGGAGAGGTTCGGTGAGCAAATGAAGACCCTTTGAAGTCATATTGCATGGTACCCATTCCACGGGTCTCAACTCTCCAGGTTTAAGGTATTCTTCCTTCAGCTAAAACATGCATGTGGAACCCAGAGTATGATCAACCGTGTGATCGGGAGACGTGTTCCAATATGTCTCAGTTTTCGTCCCCTGGTACTCGGGTGCAACATTCCAGACGCTTTACTAACACTCTCCCGACTTGGAGAGTCAGTGCCTTTAACCTCCTGTTTGGCCCAGTTTGCAATTTCTGCGGAAGATGAACAGGAATAGGGAGAACCAATGACAGACTAGATGGAGGTGTCTGGACGGGCAAATTTAACTCTCATTTCGCACCAGGAAAAGGAATTAACCAAACGCTCAGCGTGCCGTGCCGGAACCAGATTAGGGCCTGAAGCAATCCTGCGGTGTTGCGGCCAGCTCACGAGAAAGCGAGTTGAAGAAAGGAGCTCAGGGGCACTGTAATTCACAAACCTGCAGAGTTATAAATGACAGCTATCGTCCAAAAATATACTGAAGTAAGGCTGCCAAGAGGACTTGAAAGCGGGGCAGAATTGCAGGAAACCGATTTCAGGAGGTAGACTGGAATTGCATTGAAAGCATAGGAAAAGAGGCAGAACGTCCACAATGATGCACTTGGCCAAAAAGGGTGTATGCGTTTTTTCCTGAATATATTCAGGAAAAAACGCATACGCCCTTTTTGGCCAACCAAGCAAGCTTGCAAAGGAAATCTGCACTACAATGAAGTCTCACTTACCCCCGGTCAAAAGGGCCATCTGAAAAAAGTGTAAAATCCAGAAAGGCAGGACAGGCCATGGAGAACTGGGAGACTTGTTATGCTGATGGGCGGGATGTCAATTGCCAACAGCCACTCGGGAGAAGTGTATGGTGTTTCCTGAAACATCTAAAAAACAAAGCAACAGAGCCTAGGGCACTTCCACTTATGGTCCTATAGCTTAGGGAAATTAAACTCAAAAAGACACAGACACCCCAAAGGTTGGGACGGCTCTGTTTACAAGAACCTGGTTTATGGTACAAGTTCAATATCGCAGAAAGTGAAAAATTGATAAAGAAGTTGTGGTACTTACGTACAATGCAGTATCACTCAGCAATGAAATCTATGTCATCAGGCCCGTAGCAGCATAATGAGTGGATTCAGGTACGATGATTCTAACTGAAATAAGTCACACAGAAAAAGAAACATCATAAGATATCACTAATACACGGAATGTAAACTTGGCTACACATGAACTGAATTACAAAACAGAACAGGGTCTCAAATTTAGAAACCCAACTTATGCTTGCTTAAGGGGAAAGGTGAGTTGGGGTGCTGCATAAAACCAGAGATTGAAATGAGCACAGATAATGTTCCTTAAGCCAAATATGGAATAGACTAGAGCTACTATTTGCTCAACGAAATGGATTCAACACCCCATATTAAACACCTAAGTAATACCTGACTAGGAAGTATCTTAAAACCTATGGACTGCTATGTCTCCGAAAGAGAATCAAGCGAGTGTACAGGGGCATAAACGCAGCAGTGATAGGATTGGAGAGGTTCGGTGAGCAAATGAAGACCCTTTGAAATCATATTGCATGGTACCCATTCCACGGGTCTCAACTCTCCAGGTTTAAGGTATTCTTCCTTCAGCTAAAACATGCATGTGGAACCCAGAGTATGATCAACCGTGTGATCGGGAGACGTGTTCCAATATGTGTCAGTTTTCGTCCCCTGGTACTCGGGTGCAACACGCCAGACGCTTTACTAACACTCTCCCGACTTGGAGAGTCAGTGCCTTTAACCTCCTGTTTGGCCCAGTTTGCAATTTCTGCGGAAGATGAACAGGAATAGGGAGAACCAATGAGAGACTAGCTGGAGGTGTTTGGACGGGCAAATTGAACTCTCATTTCCCACCAGGAAGAGGAATTAACCAAAGGCTCAGCGTGCCGTGCCGGAACCAGATTAGGGCCTGAAGCCATCCTGCGGTGTTGCGGCCAGCTCACGAGAAAGCGAGTTGAAGAAAGGAGCTCAGGGGCACTGTAATTCACAAACCTGCAGAGTTATAAATGACAGCTATCGTCCAAAAATATACTGAAGTAAGGCTGCCAAGAGGACTTGAAAGCGGGGCAGAATTGCAGGAAACCGATTTCAGGAGGTAGACTGGAATTGCATTGAAAGCATAGGAAAAGAGGCAGAACGTCCACAATGATGCACTTGGCCAAAAAGGGCGTATGCGTTTTTTCCTGAATATATTCAGGAAAAAACGCATACGCCCTTTTTGGCCAACCAAGCAAGCTTGCAAAGGAAATCTGCACTACAATGAAGTCTCACTTCCCCCCGGGCAAAAGGGCCATCTGAAAAAAGTGTAAAATCCAGAAAGGCAGGACAGGCCATGGAGAACTGGGAGCCTTGTTATGCTGATGGGCGGTATGTAAATTGCCAACAGCCACTTGGGAGAAGTGTATGGTGTTTCCTGAAACATCTAAAAAACAAAGCAACAGAGCCTAGGACACTTCCACTTATGGTCGTATAGCTTAGGGAAATTAAAATCAAAAAGACACAGCCACCCCAAAGGTTGGGACGGCTCTGTTTACAACAACCTGGTTTACGGTACAAGTTCAATATCGCAGAAAGTGAAAAATGGATAAAGAAGTTGTGGTACTTACGTACAATGCAATATCACTCAGCAATGAAATCTATGTCATCAGGCCCGTAGCAGCATAATGAGTGGATTCAGGTACGATGATTCTAACTGAAATAAGTCTCACAGAAAAACAAACATCATAAGATATCACTAATACACGGAATGTAAACTTGGCTACACATGAACTGAATTACAAAACAGAACAGGGTCTCAAATTTAGAAACCCAACTTATGCTTGCTTAAGGGGAAAGCTGAGTTGGGGTGCTGCATAAAACCAGAGATTGAAATGAGCACAGATAAAGTTCCTTAAGCCAAATATGGAATAGACTAGAGCTACTCCTTGCTCAACGAAATGGATTCAACACCCCATATTAAACGCCTAAGAATGTACCTGACTAGGAAGTATCTTAAAACCTATGGACTGCTATGTCTCCAAAAGAGAATCAAGCGAGTGTACAGGGGCATAAACGCAGCAGTGATAGGATTGGAGAGGTTCGGTGAGCAAATGAAGACCCTTTGAAGTCATATTGCATGGTACCCATTCCACGGGTCTCAACTCTCCAGGTTTAAGGTATTCTTCCTTCAGCTAAAACATGCATGTGGAACCCAGAGTATGATCAACCGTGTGATCGGGAGACGTGTTCCAATATGTGTCAGTTTTCGTCCCCTGGTACTCGGGTGCAACACGCCAGACGCTTTACTAACACTCTCCCGACTTGGAGAGTCAGTGCCTTTAACCTCCTGTTTGGCCCAGTTTGCAATTTCTGCGGAAGATGAACAGGAATAGGGAGAACCAATGAGAGACTAGCTGGAGGTGTCTAGACGGGCAAATTGAACTCTCATTTCCCACCAGGAAGAGGAATTAACCAAAGGCTCAGCGTGCCGTGCCGGAACCAGATTAGGGCCTGAAGCCATCCTGCGGTGTTGCGGCCAGCTCACGAGAAAGCGAGTTGAAGAAAGGAGCTCAGGGGCACTGTAATTCACAAACCTGCAGAGTTATAAATGACAGCTATCGTCCAAAAATATACTGAAGTAAGGCTGCCAAGAGGACTTGAAAGCGGGGCAGAATTGCAGGAAACCGATTTCAGGAGGTAGACTGGAATTGCATTGAAAGCATAGGAAAAGAGGCAGAACGTCCACAATGATGCACTTGGCCAAAAAGGGCGTATGCGTTTTTTCCTGAATATATTCAGGAAAAAACGCATACGCCCTTTTTGGCCAACCAAGCAAGCTTGCAAAGGAAATCTGCACTACAATGAAGTCTCACTTCCCCCCGGGCAAAAGGGCCATCTGAAAAAAGTGTAAAATCCAGAAAGGCAGGACAGGCCATGGAGAACTGGGAGCCTTGTTATGCTGATGGGCGGTATGTAAATTGCCAACAGCCACTTGGGAGAAGTGTATGGTGTTTCCTGAAACATCTAAAAAACAAAGCAACAGAGCCTAGGACACTTCCACTTATGGTCGTATAGCTTAGGGAAATTAAAATCAAAAAGACACAGCCACCCAAAGGTTGGGACGGCTCTGTTTACAACAACCTGGTTTACGGTACAAGTTCAATATCGCAGAAAGTGAAAAATGGATAAAGAAGTTGTGGTACTTACGTACAATGCAATATCACTCAGCAATGAAATCTATGTCATCAGGCCCGTAGCAGCATAATGAGTGGATTCAGGTACGATGATTCTAACTGAAATAAGTCTCACAGAAAAACAAACATCATAAGATATCACTAATACACGGAATGTAAACTTGGTTACATAGGAACTGAATTACAAAACAGAACAGGGTCTCAAATTTAGAAAACCAACTTATGCTTGCTTAAGGGGAAAGGTGAGTTGGGGTGCTGCATAAAACCAGAGATTGAAATGAGCACAGATAAAGTTCCTTAAGCCAAATATGGAATAGACAAGAGCTACTCCTTGCTCAACGAAATGGACTCAACACCCCATATTAAACGCCTAAGAATGTACCTGACTAGGAAGTATCTTAAAACCTATGGATTGCTATGTCTCCGAAAGAGAATCAAGCGTGTGTACAGGGGCATAAACGCAGCAGTGATAGGATTGGAGAGGTTCGGTGAGCAAATGAAGACCCTTTGAAGTCATATTGCATGGTACCCATTCCACGGGTCTCAACTCTCCAGGTTTAAGGTATTCTTCCTTCAGCTAAAACATGCATGTGGAACCCAGAGTATGATCAACCGTGTGATCGGGAGACGTGTTCCAATATGTGTCAGTTTTCGTCCCCTGGTACTCGGGTGCAACATTCCAGACGCTTTACTAACACTCTCCCGACTTGGAGAGTCAGTGCCTTTAACCTCCTGTTTGGCCCAGTTTGCAATTTCTGCGGAAGATGAACAGGAATAGGGAGAACCAATGACAGACTAGATGGAGGTGTCTGGACGGGCAAATTTAACTCTCATTTCGCACCAGGAAAAGGAATTAACCAAACGCTCAGCGTGCCGTGCCGGAACCAGATTAGGGCCTGAAGCAATCCTGCGGTGTTGCGGCCAGCTCACGAGAAAGCGAGTTGAAGAAAGGAGCTCAGGGGCACTGTAATTCACAAACCTGCAGAGTTATAAATGACAGCTATCGTCCAAAAATATACTGAAGTAAGGCTGCCAAGAGGACTTGAAAGCGGGGCAGAATTGCAGGAAACCGATTTCAGGAGGTAGACTGGAATTGCATTGAAAGCATAGGAAAAGAGGCAGAACGTCCACAATGATGCACTTGGCCAAAAAGGGCGTATGCGTTTTTTCCTGAATATATTCAGGAAAAAACGCATACGCCCTTTTTGGCCAACCAAGCAAGCTTGCAAAGGAAATCTGCACTACAATGAAGTCTCACTTACCCCCGGTCAAAAGGGCCATCTGAAAAAAGTGTAAAATCCAGAAAGGCAGGACAGGCCATGGAGAACTGGGAGCCTTGTTATGCTGATGGGCGGGATGTCAATTGCCAACAGCCACTCGGGAGAAGTGTATGGTGTTTCCTGAAACATCTAAAAAACAAAGCAACAGAGCCTAGGGCACTTCCACTTATGGTCCTATAGCTTAGGGAAATTAAACTCAAAAAGACACAGACACCCCAAAGGTTGGGACGGCTCTGTTTACAAGAACCTGGTTTATGGTACAAGTTCAATATCGCAGAAAGTGAAAAATTGATAAAGAAGTTGTGGTACTTACGTACAATGCAGTATCACTCAGCAATGAAATCTATGTCATCAGGCCCGTAGCAGCATAATGAGTGGATTCAGGTACGATGATTCTAACTGAAATAAGTCACACAGAAAAAGAAACATCATAAGATATCACTAATACACGGAATGTAAACTTGGCTACACATGAACTGAATTACAAAACAGAACAGGGTCTCAAATTTAGAAACCCAACTTATGCTTGCTTAAGGGGAAAGGTGAGTTGGGGTGCTGCATAAAACCAGAGATTGAAATGAGCACAGATAAAGTTCCTTAAGCCAAATATGGAATAGACTAGAGCTACTATTTGCTCAACGAAATGGATTCAACACCCCATATTAAACACCTAAGTAATACCTGACTAGGAAGTATCTTAAAACCTATGGACTGCTATGTCTCCGAAAGAGAATCAAGCGAGTGTACAGGGGCATAAACGCAGCAGTGATAGGATTGGAGAGGTTCGGTGAGCAAATGAAGACCCTTTGAAGTCATATTGCATGGTACCCATTCCACGGGTCTCAACTCTCCAGGTTTAAGGTATTCTTCCTTCAGCTAAAACATGCATGTGGAACCCAGAGTATGATCAACCGTGTGATCGGGAGACGTGTTCCAATATGTGTCAGTTTTCGTCCCCTGGTACTCGGGTGCAACACGCCAGACGCTTTACTAACACTCTCCCGACTTGGAGAGTCAGTGCCTTTAACCTCCTGTTTGGCCCAGTTTGCAATTTCTGCGGAAGATGAACAGGAATAGGGAGAACCAATGAGAGACTAGCTGGAGGTGTTTGGACGGGCAAATTGAACTCTCATTTCCCACCAGGAAGAGGAATTAACCAAAGGCTCAGCGTGCCGTGCCGGAACCAGATTAGGGCCTGAAGCCATCCTGCGGTGTTGCGGCCAGCTCACGAGAAAGCGAGTTGAAGAAAGGAGCTCAGGGGCACTGTAATTCACAAACCTGCAGAGTTATAAATGACAGCTATCGTCCAAAAATATACTGAAGTAAGGCTGCCAAGAGGACTTGAAAGCGGGGCAGAATTGCAGGAAACCGATTTCAGGAGGTAGACTGGAATTGCATTGAAAGCATAGGAAAAGAGGCAGAACGTCCACAATGATGCACTTGGCCAAAAAGGGCGTATGCGTTTTTTCCTGAATATATTCAGGAAAAAACGCATACGCCCTTTTTGGCCAACCAAGCAAGCTTGCAAAGGAAATCTGCACTACAATGAAGTCTCACTTCCCCCCGGGCAAAAGGGCCATCTGAAAAAAGTGTAAAATCCAGAAAGGCAGGACAGGCCATGGAGAACTGGGAGCCTTGTTATGCTGATGGGCGGTATGTAAATTGCCAACAGCCACTTGGGAGAAGTGTATGGTGTTTCCTGAAACATCTAAAAAACAAAGCAACAGAGCCTAGGACACTTCCACTTATGGTCGTATAGCTTAGGGAAATTAAAATCAAAAAGACACAGCCACCCCAAAGGTTGGGACGGCTCTGTTTACAACAACCTGGTTTACGGTACAAGTTCAATATCGCAGAAAGTGAAAAATGGATAAAGAAGTTGTGGTACTTACGTACAATGCAATATCACTCAGCAATGAAATCTATGTCATCAGGCCCGTAGCAGCATAATGAGTGGATTCAGGTACGATGATTCTAACTGAAATAAGTCTCACAGAAAAACAAACATCATAAGATATCACTAATACACGGAATGTAAACTTGGCTACACATGAACTGAATTACAAAACAGAACAGGGTCTCAAATTTAGAAACCCAACTTATGCTTGCTTAAGGGGAAAGCTGAGTTGGGGTGCTGCATAAAACCAGAGATTGAAATGAGCACAGATAAAGTTCCTTAAGCCAAATATGGAATAGACTAGAGCTACTCCTTGCTCAACGAAATGGATTCAACACCCCATATTAAACGCCTAAGAATGTACCTGACTAAGAAGTATCTTAAAACCTATGGACTGCTATGTCTCCAAAAGAGAATCAAGCGAGTGTACAGGGGCATAAACGCAGCAGTGATAGGATTGGAGAGGTTCGGTGAGCAAATGAAGACCCTTTGAAGTCATATTGCATGGTACCCATTCCACGGGTCTCAACTCTCCAGGTTTAAGGTATTCTTCCTTCAGCTAAAACATGCATGTGGAACCCAGAGTATGATCAACCGTGTGATCGGGAGACGTGTTCCAATATGTGTCAGTTTTCGTCCCCTGGTACTCGGGTGCAACACGCCAGACGCTTTACTAACACTCTCCCGACTTGGAGAGTCAGTGCCTTTAACCTCCTGTTTGGCCCAGTTTGCAATTTCTGCGGAAGATGAACAGGAATAGGGAGAACCAATGAGAGACTAGCTGGAGGTGTCTAGACGGGCAAATTGAACTCTCATTTCCCACCAGGAAGAGGAATTAACCAAAGGCTCAGCGTGCCGTGCCGGAACCAGATTAGGGCCTGAAGCCATCCTGCGGTGTTGCGGCCAGCTCACGAGAAAGCGAGTTGAAGAAAGGAGCTCAGGGGCACTGTAATTCACAAACCTGCAGAGTTATAAATGACAGCTATCGTCCAAAAATATACTGAAGTAAGGCTGCCAAGAGGACTTGAAAGCGGGGCAGAATTGCAGGAAACCGATTTCAGGAGGTAGACTGGAATTGCATTGAAAGCATAGGAAAAGAGGCAGAACGTCCACAATGATGCACTTGGCCAAAAAGGGCGTATGCTTTTTTTCTTGAATATATTCAGGAAAAAACGCATACGCCCCTTTTGGCCAACCAAGCAAGCTTGCAAAGGAAATCTGCACTACAATGAAGTCTCACTTCCCCCCGGGCAAAAGGGCCATCTGAAAAAAGTGTAAAATCCAGAAAGGCAGGACAGGCCATGGAGAACTGGGAGCCTTGTTATGCTGATGGGCGGGATGTAAATTGCCAACAGCCACTCGGGAGAAGTGTATGGTGTTTCCTGAAACATCTAAAAAACAAAGCAACAGAGCCTAGGGCACTTCCACTTATGGTCCTATAGCTTAGGGAAATTAAAATCAAAAAGACACAGCCACCCAAAAGTTGGGACGGCTCTGTCTACAAGAACCTGGTTTACGGTACAAGTTCAATATCACAGAAAGTGAAAAATGGATAAAGAAGTTGTGGTACTTACGTACAATGCAATATCACTCAGCAAGGAAATCTATGTCATCAGGCCCGTAGCAGCATAATGAGTGGATTCAGGTATGATGATTCTAACTGAAATAAGTCACACAGAAAAAGAAACATCATAAGATATCACTAATACACGGAATGTAAACTTGGCTACACAGGAACTGAATTCCAAAACAGAACAGGGTCTCAAATTTAGAAAACCAACTTATGCTTGCTTAAGGGGAAAGCTGAGTTGGGGGTGCTGCATAAAACCAGAGATTGAAATGAGCACAGATAAAGTTCCTTAAGCCAAATATGGAATAGACTAGAGCTACTCCTTGCTCAACGAAATGGATTCAACACCCCATATTAAACACCTAAGAATATACCTGACTAGGAAGTATCTTAAAACCTATGGACTGCTATGTCTCCAAAAGAGAATCAAGCGTGTGTACAGGGGCATAAACGCAGCAGTGATAGGATTGGAGAGGTTCGGTGAGCAAATGAAGACCCTTTGAAGTCATATTGCATGGTACCCATTCCACGGGTCTCAACTCTCCAGGTTTAAGGTATTCTTCCTTCAGCTAAAACATGCATGTGGAACCCAGAGTATGATCAACCGTGTGATCGGGAGACGTGTTCCAATATGTGTCAGTTTTCGTCCCCTGGTACTCGGGTGCAACATTCCAGACGCTTTACTAACACTCTCCCGACTTGGAGAGTCAGTGCCTTTAACCTCCTGTTTGGCCCAGTTTGCAATTTCTGCGGAAGATGAACAGGAATAGGGAGAACCAATGACAGACTAGATGGAGGTGTCTGGACGGGCAAATTTAACTCTCATTTCGCACCAGGAAAAGGAATTAACCAAACGCTCAGCGTGCCGTGCCGGAACCAGATTAGGGCCTGAAGCAATCCTGCGGTGTTGCGGCCAGCTCACGAGAAAGCGAGTTGAAGAAAGGAGCTCAGGGGCACTGTAATTCACAAACCTGCAGAGTTATAAATGACAGCTATCGTCCAAAAATATACTGAAGTAAGGCTGCCAAGAGGACTTGAAAGCGGGGCAGAATTGCAGGAAACCGATTTCAGGAGGTAGACTGGAATTGCATTTAAAGCATAGGAAAAGAGGCAGAACGTCCACAATGATGCACTTGGCCAAAAAGGGCGTATGCGTTTTTTCCTGAATATATTCAGGAAAAAACGCATACGCCCTTTTTGGCCAACCAAGCAAGCTTGCAAAGGAAATCTGCACTACAATGAAGTCTCACTTACCCCCGGTCAAAAGGGCCATCTGAAAAAAGTGTAAAATCCAGAAAGGCAGGACAGGCCATGGAGAACTGGGAGCCTTGTTATGCTGATGGGCGGGATGTCAATTGCCAACAGCCACTCGGGAGAAGTGTATGGTGTTTCCTGAAACATCTAAAAAACAAAGCAACAGAGCCTAGGGCACTTCCACTTATGGTCCTATAGCTTAGGGAAATTAAACTCAAAAAGACACAGACACCCCAACGGTTGGGACGGCTCTGTTTACAAGAACCTGGTTTATGGTACAAGTTCAATATCGCAGAAAGTGAAAAATGGATAAAGAAGTTGTGGTACTTACGTACAATGCAGTACCACTCAGCAATGAAATCTATGTCATCAGGCCCGTAGCAGCATAATGAGTGGATTCAGGTACGATGATTCTAACTGAAATAAGTCACACAGAAAAAGAAACATCATAAGATATCACTAATACACGGAATGTAAACTTGGCTACACAGGAACTGAATTACAAAACAGAACAGGGTCTCAAATTTAGAAACCCAACTTATGCTTGCTTAAGGGGAAAGCTGAGTTGGGGTGCTGCATAAAACCAGAGATTGAAATGAGCACAGATAAAGTTCCTTAAGCCAAATATGGAATAGACTAGAGCTACTATTTGCTCAACGAAATGGATTCAACACCCCATATTAAACACCTAAGTAATACCTGACTAGGAAGTATCTTAAAACCTATGGACTGCTATGTCTCCGAAAGAGAATCAAGCGAGTGTACAGGGGCATAAACGCAGCAGTGATAGGATTGGAGAGGTTCGGTGAGCAAATGAAGACCCTTTGAAGTCATATTGCATGGTACCCATTCCACGGGTCTCAACTCTCCAGGTTTAAGGTATTCTTCCTTCAGCTAAAACATGCATGTGGAACCCAGAGTATGATCAACCGTGTGATCGGGAGACGTGTTCCAATATGTGTCAGTTTTCGTCCCCTGGTACTCGGGTGCAACACGCCAGACGCTTTACTAACACTCTCCCGACTTGGAGAGTCAGTGCCTTTAACCTCCTGTTTGGCCCAGTTTGCAATTTCTGCGGAAGATGAACAGGAATAGGGAGAACCAATGAGAGACTAGCTGGAGGTGTTTGGACGGGCAAATTGAACTCTCATTTCCCACCAGGAAGAGGAATTAACCAAAGGCTCAGCGTGCCGTGCCGGAACCAGATTAGGGCCTGAAGCCATCCTGCGGTGTTGCGGCCAGCTCACGAGAAAGCGAGTTGAAGAAAGGAGCTCAGGGGCACTGTAATTCACAAACCTGCAGAGTTATAAATGACAGCTATCGTCCAAAAATATACTGAAGTAAGGCTGCCAAGAGGACTTGAAAGCGGGGCAGAATTGCAGGAAACCGATTTCAGGAGGTAGACTGGAATTGCATTGAAAGCATAGGAAAAGAGGCAGAACGTCCACAATGATGCACTTGGCCAAAAAGGGCGTATGCGTTTTTTCCTGAATATATTCAGGAAAAAACGCATACGCCCTTTTTGGCCAACCAAGCAAGCTTGCAAAGGAAATCTGCACTACAATGAAGTCTCACTTCCCCCCGGGCAAAAGGGCCATCTGAAAAAAGTGTAAAATCCAGAAAGGCAGGACAGGCCATGGAGAACTGGGAGCCTTGTTATGCTGATGGGCGGTATGTAAATTGCCAACAGCCACTTGGGAGAAGTGTATGGTGTTTCCTGAAACATCTAAAAAACAAAGCAACAGAGCCTAGGACACTTCCACTTATGGTCGTATAGCTTAGGGAAATTAAAATCAAAAAGACACAGCCACCCCAAAGGTTGGGACGGCTCTGTTTACAACAACCTGGTTTACGGTACAAGTTCAATATCGCAGAAAGTGAAAAATGGATAAAGAAGTTGTGGTACTTACGTACAATGCAATATCACTCAGCAATGAAATCTATGTCATCAGGCCCGTAGCAGCATAATGAGTGGATTCAGGTACGATGATTCTAACTGAAATAAGTCTCACAGAAAAACAAACATCATAAGATATCACTAATACACGGAATGTAAACTTGGCTACACATGAACTGAATTACAAAACAGAACAGGGTCTCAAATTTAGAAACCCAACTTATGCTTGCTTAAGGGGAAAGCTGAGTTGGGGTGCTGCATAAAACCAGAGATTGAAATGAGCACAGATAAAGTTCCTTAAGCCAAATATGGAATAGACTAGAGCTACTCCTTGCTCAACGAAATGGATTCAACACCCCATATTAAACGCCTAAGAATGTACCTGACTAGGAAGTATCTTAAAACCTATGGACTGCTATGTCTCCAAAAGAGAATCAAGCGAGTGTACAGGGGCATAAACGCAGCAGTGATAGGATTGGAGAGGTTCGGTGAGCAAATGAAGACCCTTTGAAGTCATATTGCATGGTACCCATTCCACGGGTCTCAACTCTCCAGGTTTAAGGTATTCTTCCTTCAGCTAAAACATGCATGTGGAACCCAGAGTATGATCAACCGTGTGATCGGGAGACGTGTTCCAATATGTGTCAGTTTTCGTCCCCTGGTACTCGGGTGCAACACGCCAGACGCTTTACTAACACTCTCCCGACTTGGAGAGTCAGTGCCTTTAACCTCCTGTTTGGCCCAGTTTGCAATTTCTGCGGAAGATGAACAGGAATAGGGAGAACCAATGAGAGACTAGCTGGAGGTGTCTAGACGGGCAAATTGAACTCTCATTTCCCACCAGGAAGAGGAATTAACCAAAGGCTCAGCATGCCGTGCCGGAACCAGATTAGGGCCTGAAGCCATCCTGCGGTGTTGCGGCCAGCTCACGAGAAAGCGAGTTGAAGAAAGGAGCTCAGGGGCACTGTAATTCACAAACCTGCAGAGTTATAAATGACAGCTATCGTCCAAAAATATACTGAAGTAAGGCTGCCAAGAGGACTTGAAAGCGGGGCAGAATTGCAGGAAACCGATTTCAGGAGGTAGACTGGAATTGCATTGAAAGCATAGGAAAAGAGGCAGAACGTCCACAATGATGCACTTGGCCAAAAAGGGCGTATGCTTTTTTTCTTGAATATATTCAGGAAAAAACGCATACGCCCCTTTTGGCCAACCAAGCAAGCTTGCAAAGGAAATCTGCACTACAATGAAGTCTCACTTCCCCCCGGGCAAAAGGGCCATCTGAAAAAAGTGTAAAATCCAGAAAGGCAGGACAGGCCATGGAGAACTGGGAGCCTTGTTATGCTGATGGGCGGGATGTAAATTGCCAACAGCCACTCGGGAGAAGTGTATGGTGTTTCCTGAAACATCTAAAAAACAAAGCAACAGAGCCTAGGGCACTTCCACTTATGGTCCTATAGCTTAGGGAAATTAAACTCAAAAAGACACAGACACCCCAACGGTTGGGACGGCTCTGTTTACAAGAACCTGGTTTATGGTACAAGTTCAATATCGCAGAAAGTGAAAAATGGATAAAGAAGTTGTGGTACTTACGTACAATGCAGTATCACTCAGCAATGAAATCTATGTCATCAGGCCCGTAGCAGCATAATGAGTGGATTCAGGTACGATGATTCTAACTGAAATAAGTCACACAGAAAAAGAAACATCATAAGATATCACTAATACACGGAATGTAAACTTGGCTACACATGAACTGAATTACAAAACAGAACAGGGTCTCAAATTTAGAAACCCAACTTATGCTTGCTTAAGGGGAAAGGTGAGTTGGGGTGCTGCATAAAACCAGAGATTGAAATGAGCACAGATAAAGTTCCTTAAGCCAAATATGGAATAGACTAGAGCTACTATTTGCTCAACGAAATGGATTCAACACCCCATATTAAACACCTAAGTAATACCTGACTAGGAAGTATCTTAAAACCTATGGACTGCTATGTCTCCGAAAGAGAATCAAGCGAGTGTACAGGGGCATAAACGCAGCAGTGATAGGATTGGAGAGGTTCGGTGAGCAAATGAAGACCCTTTGAAGTCATATTGCATGGTACCCATTCCACGGGTCTCAACTCTCCAGGTTTAAGGTATTCTTCCTTCAGCTAAAACATGCATGTGGAACCCAGAGTATGATCAACCGTGTGATCGGGAGACGTGTTCCAATATGTGTCAGTTTTCGTCCCCTGGTACTCGGGTGCAACACGCCAGACGCTTTACTAACACTCTCCCGACTTGGAGAGTCAGTGCCTTTAACCTCCTGTTTGGCCCAGTTTGCAATTTCTGCGGAAGATGAACAGGAATAGGGAGAACCAATGAGAGACTAGCTGGAGGTGTTTGGACGGGCAAATTGAACTCTCATTTCCCACCAGGAAGAGGAATTAACCAAAGGCTCAGCGTGCCGTGCCGGAACCAGATTAGGGCCTGAAGCCATCCTGCGGTGTTGCGGCCAGCTCACGAGAAAGCGAGTTGAAGAAAGGAGCTCAGGGGCACTGTAATTCACAAACCTGCAGAGTTATAAATGACAGCTATCGTCCAAAAATATACTGAAGTAAGGCTGCCAAGAGGACTTGAAAGCGGGGCAGAATTGCAGGAAACCGATTTCAGGAGGTAGACTGGAATTGCATTGAAAGCATAGGAAAAGAGGCAGAACGTCCACAATGATGCACTTGGCCAAAAAGGGCGTATGCGTTTTTTCCTGAATATATTCAGGAAAAAACGCATACGCCCTTTTTGGCCAACCAAGCAAGCTTGCAAAGGAAATCTGCACTACAATGAAGTCTCACTTCCCCCCGGGCAAAAGGGCCATCTGAAAAAAGTGTAAAATCCAGAAAGGCAGGACAGGCCATGGAGAACTGGGAGCCTTGTTATGCTGATGGGCGGTATGTAAATTGCCAACAGCCACTTGGGAGAAGTGTATGGTGTTTCCTGAAACATCTAAAAAACAAAGCAACAGAGCCTAGGACACTTCCACTTATGGTCGTATAGCTTAGGGAAATTAAAATCAAAAAGACACAGCCACCCCAAAGGTTGGGACGGCTCTGTTTACAACAACCTGGTTTACGGTACAAGTTCAATATCGCAGAAAGTGAAAAATGGATAAAGAAGTTGTGGTACTTACGTACAATGCAATATCACTCAGCAATGAAATCTATGTCATCAGGCCCGTAGCAGCATAATGAGTGGATTCAGGTACGATGATTCTAACTGAAATAAGTCTCACAGAAAAACAAACATCATAAGATATCACTAATACACGGAATGTAAACTTGGCTACACAGGAACTGAATTACAAAACAGAACAGGGTCTCAAATTTAGAAACCCAACTTATGCTTGCTTAAGGGGAAAGCTGAGTTGGGGTGCTGCATAAAACCAGAGATTGAAATGAGCACAGATAAAGTTCCTTAAGCCAAATATGGAATAGACTAGAGCTACTCCTTGCTCAACGAAATGGATTCAACACCCCATATTAAACGCCTAAGAATGTACCTGACTAGGAAGTATCTTAAAACCTATGGACTGCTATGTCTCCAAAAGAGAATCAAGCGAGTGTACAGGGGCATAAACGCAGCAGTGATAGGATTGGAGAGGTTCGGTGAGCAAATGAAGACCCTTTGAAGTCATATTGCATGGTACCCATTCCACGGGTCTCAACTCTCCAGGTTTAAGGTATTCTTCCTTCAGCTAAAACATGCATGTGGAACCCAGAGTATGATCAACCGTGTGATCGGGAGACGTGTTCCAATATGTGTCAGTTTTCGTCCCCTGGTACTCGGGTGCAACACGCCAGACGCTTTACTAACACTCTCCCGACTTGGAGAGTCAGTGCCTTTAACCTCCTGTTTGGCCCAGTTTGCAATTTCTGCGGAAGATGAACAGGAATAGGGAGAACCAATGAGAGACTAGCTGGAGGTGTCTAGACGGGCAAATTGAACTCTCATTTCCCACCAGGAAGAGGAATTAACCAAAGGCTCAGCGTGCCGTGCCGGAACCAGATTAGGGCCTGAAGCCATCCTGCGGTGTTGCGGCCAGCTCACGAGAAAGCGAGTTGAAGAAAGGAGCTCAGGGGCACTGTAATTCACAAACCTGCAGAGTTATAAATGACAGCTATCGTCCAAAAATATACTGAAGTAAGGCTGCCAAGAGGACTTGAAAGCGGGGCAGAATTGCAGGAAACCGATTTCAGGAGGTAGACTGGAATTGCATTGAAAGCATAGGAAAAGAGGCAGAACGTCCACAATGATGCACTTGGCCAAAAAGGGCGTATGCTTTTTTTCTTGAATATATTCAGGAAAAAACGCATACGCCCCTTTTGGCCAACCAAGCAAGCTTGCAAAGGAAATCTGCACTACAATGAAGTCTCACTTCCCCCCGGGCAAAAGGGCCATCTGAAAAAAGTGTAAAATCCAGAAAGGCAGGACAGGCCATGGAGAACTGGGAGCCTTGTTATGCTGATGGGCGGGATGTAAATTGCCAACAGCCACTCGGGAGAAGTGTATGGTGTTTCCTGAAACATCTAAAAAACAAAGCAACAGAGCCTAGGGCACTTCCACTTATGGTCCTATAGCTTAGGGAAATTAAAATCAAAAAGACACAGCCACCCAAAAGTTGGGACGGCTCTGTCTACAAGAACCTGGTTTACGGTACAAGTTCAATATCACAGAAAGTGAAAAATGGATAAAGAAGTTGTGGTACTTACGTACAATGCAATATCACTCAGCAAGGAAATCTATGTCATCAGGTCCGTAGCAGCATAATGAGTGGATTCAGGTATGATGATTCTAACTGAAATAAGTCACACAGAAAAAGAAACATCATAAGATATCACTAATACACGGAATGTAAACTTGGCTACACAGGAACTGAATTCCAAAACAGAACAGGGTCTCAAATTTAGAAAACCAACTTATGCTTGCTTAAGGGGAAAGCTGAGTTGGGGGTGCTGCATAAAACCAGAGATTGAAATGAGCACAGATAAAGTTCCTTAAGCCAAATATGGAATAGACTAGAGCTACTCCTTGCTCAACGAAATGGATTCAACACCCCATATTAAACACCTAAGAATATACCTGACTAGGAAGTATCTTAAAACCTATGGACTGCTATGTCTCCAAAAGAGAATCAAGCGTGTGTACAGGGGCATAAACGCAGCAGTGATAGGATTGGAGAGGTTCGGTGAGCAAATGAAGACCCTTTGAAGTCATATTGCATGGTACCCATTCCACGGGTCTCAACTCTCCAGGTTTAAGGTATTCTTCCTTCAGCTAAAACATGCATGTGGAACCCAGAGTATGATCAACCGTGTGATCGGGAGACGTGTTCCAATATGTGTCAGTTTTCGTCCCCTGGTACTCGGGTGCAACACGCCAGACGCTTTACTAACACTCTCCCGACTTGGAGAGTCAGTGCCTTTAACCTCCTGTTTGGCCCAGTTTGCAATTTCTGCGGAAGATGAACAGGAATAGGGAGAACCAATGAGAGACTAGCTGGAGGTGTCTAGACGGGCAAATTGAACTCTCATTTCCCACCAGGAAGAGGAATTAACCAAAGGCTCAGCGTGCCGTGCCGGAACCAGATTAGGGCCTGAAGCCATCCTGCGGTGTTGCGGCCAGCTCACGAGAAAGCGAGTTGAAGAAAGGAGCTCAGGGGCACTGTAATTCACAAACCTGCAGAGTTATAAATGACAGCTATCGTCCAAAAATATACTGAAGTAAGGCTGCCAAGAGGACTTGAAAGCGGGGCAGAATTGCAGGAAACCGATTTCAGGAGGTAGACTGGAATTGCATTGAAAGCATAGGAAAAGAGGCAGAACGTCCACAATGATGCACTTGGCCAAAAAGGGCGTATGCTTTTTTTCTTGAATATATTCAGGAAAAAACGCATACGCCCCTTTTGGCCAACCAAGCAAGCTTGCAAAGGAAATCTGCACTACAATGAAGTCTCACTTCCCCCCGGGCAAAAGGGCCATCTGAAAAAAGTGTAAAATCCAGAAAGGCAGGACAGGCCATGGAGAACTGGGAGCCTTGTTATGCTGATGGGCGGGATGTAAATTGCCAACAGCCACTCGGGAGAAGTGTATGGTGTTTCCTGAAACATCTAAAAAACAAAGCAACAGAGCCTAGGGCACTTCCACTTATGGTCCTATAGCTTAGGGAAATTAAAATCAAAAAGACACAGCCACCCAAAAGTTGGGACGGCTCTGTTTACAAGAACCTGGTTTACGGTACAAGTTCAATATCACAGAAAGTGAAAAATGGATAAAGAAGTTGTGGTACTTACGTACAATGCAATATCACTCAGCAAGGAAATCTATGTCATCAGGCCCGTAGCAGCATAATGAGTGGATTCAGGTATGATGATTCTAACTGAAATAAGTCACACAGAAAAAGAAACATCATAAGATATCACTAATACACGGAATGTAAACTTGGCTACATAGGAACTGAATTCCAAAACAGAACAGGGTCTCAAATTTAGAAAACCAACTTATGCTTGCTTAAGGGGAAAGCTGAGTTGGGGGTGCTGCATAAAACCAGAGATTGAAATGAGCACAGATAAAGTTCCTTAAGCCAAATATGGAATAGACAAGAGCTACTCCTTGCTCAACGAAATGGATTCAACACCCCATATTAAACACCTAAGAATATACCTGACTAGGAAGTATCTTAAAACCTATGGATTGCTATGTCTCCGAAAGAGAATCAAGCGTGTGTACAGGGGCATAAACGCAGCAGTGATAGGATTGGAGAGGTTCGGTGAGCAAATGAAGACCCTTTGAAGTCATATTGCATGGTACCCATTCCACGGGTCTCAACTCTCCAGGTTTAAGGTATTCTTCCTTCAGCTAAAACATGCATGTGGAACCCAGAGTATGATCAACCGTGTGATCGGGAGACGTGTTCCAATATGTGTCAGTTTTCGTCCCCTGGTACTCGGGTGCAACATTCCAGACGCTTTACTAACACTCTCCCGACTTGGAGAGTCAGTGCCTTTAACCTCCTGTTTGGCCCAGTTTGCAATTTCTGCGGAAGATGAACAGGAATAGGGAGAACCAATGACAGACTAGATGGAGGTGTCTGGACGGGCAAATTTAACTCTCATTTCGCACCAGGAAAAGGAATTAACCAAACGCTCAGCGTGCCGTGCCGGAACCAGATTAGGGCCTGAAGCAATCCTGCAGTGTTGCGGCCAGCTCACGAGAAAGCGAGTTGAAGAAAGGAGCTCAGGGGCACTGTAATTCACAAACCTGCAGAGTTATAAATGACAGCTATCGTCCAAAAATATACTGAAGTAAGGCTGCCAAGAGGACTTGAAAGCGGGGCAGAATTGCAGGAAACCGATTTCAGGAGGTAGACTGGAATTGCATTGAAAGCATAGGAAAAGAGGCAGAACGTCCACAATGATGCACTTGGCCAAAAAGGGCGTATGCGTTTTTTCCTGAATATATTCAGGAAAAAACGCATACGCCCTTTTTGGCCAACCAAGCAAGCTTGCAAAGGAAATCTGCACTACAATGAAGTCTCACTTACCCCCGGTCAAAAGGGCCATCTGAAAAAAGTGTAAAATCCAGAAAGGCAGGACAGGCCATGGAGAACTGGGAGCCTTGTTATGCTGATGGGCGGGATGTCAATTGCCAACAGCCACTCGGGAGAAGTGTATGGTGTTTCCTGAAACATCTAAAAAACAAAGCAACAGAGCCTAGGGCACTTCCACTTATGGTCCTATAGCTTAGGGAAATTAAACTCAAAAAGACACAGACACCCCAACGGTTGGGACGGCTCTGTTTACAAGAACCTGGTTTATGGTACAAGTTCAATATCGCAGAAAGTGAAAAATGGATAAAGAAGTTGTGGTACTTACGTACAATGCAGTACCACTCAGCAATGAAATCTATGTCATCAGGCCCGTAGCAGCATAATGAGTGGATTCAGGTACGATGATTCTAACTGAAATAAGTCACACAGAAAAAGAAACATCATAAGATATCACTAATACACGGAATGTAAACTTGGCTACACAGGAACTGAATTACAAAACAGAACAGGGTCTCAAATTTAGAAACCCAACTTATGCTTGCTTAAGGGGAAAGCTGAGTTGGGGTGCTGCATAAAACCAGAGATTGAAATGAGCACAGATAAAGTTCCTTAAGCCAAATATGGAATAGACTAGAGCTACTCCTTGCTCAAAGAAATGGATTCAACACCCAATATTAAACACCTAAGTAATACCTGACTAGGAAGTATCTTAAAACCTATGGACTGCTATGTCTCCGAAAGAGAATCAAGCGAGTGTACAGGGGCATAAACGCAGCAGTGATAGGATTGGAGAGGTTCGGTGAGCAAATGAAGACCCTTTGAAGTCATATTGCATGGTACCCATTCCACGGGTCTCAACTCTCCAGGTTTAAGGTATTCTTCCTTCAGCTAAAACATGCATGTGGAACCCAGAGTATGATCAACCGTGTGATCGGGAGACGTGTTCCAATATGTGTCAGTTTTCGTCCCCTGGTACTCGGGTGCAACACGCCAGACGCTTTACTAACACTCTCCCGACTTGGAGAGTCAGTGCCTTTAACCTCCTGTTTGGCCCAGTTTGCAATTTCTGCGGAAGATGAACAGGAATAGGGAGAACCAATGACAGACTAGCTGGAGGTGTCTGGACGGGCAAATTGAACTCTCATTTCCCACCAGGAAGAGGAATTAACCAAAGGCTCAGCGTGCCGTGCCGGAACCAGATTAGGGCCTGAAGCCATCCTGCGGTGTTGCGGCCAGCTCACGAGAAAGCGAGTTGAAGAAAGGAGCTCAGGGGCACTGTAATTCACAAACCTGCAGAGTTATAAATGACAGCTATCGTCCAAAAATATACTGAAGTAAGGCTGCCAAGAGGACTTGAAAGCGGGGCAGAATTGCAGGAAACCGATTTCAGGAGGTAGACTGGAATTGCATTGAAAGCATAGGAAAAGAGGCAGAACGTCCACAATGATGCACTTGGCCAAAAAGGGCGTATGCTTTTTTTCTTGAATATATTCAGGAAAAAACGCATACGCCCTTTTTGGCCAACCAAGCAAGCTTGCAAAGGAAATCTGCACTACAATGAAGTCTCACTTCCCCCCGGGCAAAAGGGCCATCTGAAAAAAGTGTAAAATCCAGAAAGGCAGGACAGGCCATGGAGAACTGGGAGCCTTGTTATGCTGATGGGCGGGATGTAAATTGCCAACAGCCACTCCGGAAAAGTGTATGGTGTTTCCTGAAACATCTAAAAAACAAAGCAACAGAGCCTAGGGCACTTCCACTTATGGTCCTATAGCTTAGGGAAATTAAAATCAAAAAGACACAGCCACCCCAACGGTTGGGACGGCTCTGTTTACCACAACCTGGTTTACGGTACAAGTTCAATATCGCAGAAAGTGAAAAATGGATAAAGAAGTTGTGGTACTTACGTACAATGCAATATCACTCAGCAAGGAAATCTATGTCATCAGGCCCGTAGCAGCATAATGAGTGGATTCAGGTATGATGATTCTAACTGAAATAAGTCACACAGAAAAAGAAACATCATAAGATATCACTAATACACGGAATGTAAACTTGGCTACATAGGAACTGAATTCCAAAACAGAACAGGGTCTCAAATTTAGAAAACCAACTTATGCTTGCTTAAGGGGAAAGCTGAGTTGGGGGTGCTGCATAAAACCAGAGATTGAAATGAGCACAGATAAAGTTCCTTAAGCCAAATATGGAATAGACAAGAGCTACTCCTTGCTCAACGAAATGGATTCAACACCCCATATTAAACACCTAAGAATATACCTGACTAGGAAGTATCTTAAAACCTATGGATTGCTATGTCTCCGAAAGAGAATCAAGCGTGTGTACAGGGGCATAAACGCAGCAGTGATAGGATTGGAGAGGTTCGGTGAGCAAATGAAGACCCTTTGAAGTCATATTGCATGGTACCCATTCCACGGGTCTCAACTCTCCAGGTTTAAGGTATTCTTCCTTCAGCTAAAACATGCATGTGGAACCCAGAGTATGATCAACCGTGTGATCGGGAGACGTGTTCCAATATGTGTCAGTTTTCGTCCCCTGGTACTCGGGTGCAACATTCCAGACGCTTTACTAACACTCTCCCGACTTGGAGAGTCAGTGCCTTTAACCTCCTGTTTGGCCCAGTTTGCAATTTCTGCGGAAGATGAACAGGAATAGGGAGAACCAATGAGAGACTAGATGGAGGTGTCTGGACGGGCAAATTTAACTCTCATTTCCCACCAGGAAGAGGAATTAACCAAAGGCTCAGCGTGCTGTGCCGGAATCAGATTAGGGCCTGAAGCCATCCTGCGGTGTTGCGGCCAGCTCACGAGAAAGCGAGTTGAAGAAAGGAGCTCAGGGGCACTGTAATTCACATAACTGCAGAGTTATAAATGACAGTTATCGTCCAAAAATATACTGAAGTAAGGCTGCCAAGAGGACTTGAAAACGGGGCAGAATTGCAGGAAACTGATTTCAGGAGGTAGACAGTAATTGCATTGAAAGCATAGGAAAAGAGGCAGAACGTCCACAATGATGCACTTGGCCAAAAAGGGCGTATGCGTTTTTTCCTGAATATATTCAGGAAAAAACGCATACGCACTTTTTGGCCAACCAAGCAAGCTTGCAAAGGAAATCTGCCTTACAATGAAGTCTCACTTCCCCGCGGTCAAAAGGGCCATCTGAAAAAAGTGTAAAATCCAGAAAGGCAGGACAGGCCATGGAGAACTGGGAGCCTTGTTATGCTGATGGGCGGGATGTAAATTGCCAACAGCCACTCGGGAGAAGTGTATGGTGTTTCCTGAAACATCTAAAAAACAAAGCAACAGAGCCTAGGGCACTCCCACTTATGGTCCTATAGCTTAGGGAAATTAAAATCAAAAAGACACAGCCACCCCAAGGTTGGGACGGCTCTGTTTACAAGAACCTGGTTTATGGTACAAGTTCAATATCGCAGAAAGTGAAAAATGGATAAAGATGTTGTGGTACTTACGTACAATGCAGTATCACTCAGCAATGAAATCTATGTCATCAGGCCCATAGCAGCATAATGAGTGGATTCAGGTATGATGATTCTAACTGAAATAAGTCACACAGAAAAAGAAACATCATAAGATATCACTAATACACGGAATGTAAACTTGGCTACACAGGAACTGAATTCCAAAACAGAACAGGGTCTCAAATTTAGAAAACCAACTTATGCTTGCTTAAGGGGAAAGGTGAGTTGGGGTGCTGCATAAAACCAGAGATTGAAATGAGCACAGATAAAGTTCCTTAAGCCAAATATGGAATAGACAAGAGCTACTCCTTGCTCAACGAAATGGACTCAACACCCCATATTAAACGCCTAAGAATGTACCTGACTAGGAAGTATCTTAAAACCTATGGATTGCTATGTCTCCGAAAGAGAATCAAGCGTGTGTACAGGGGCATAAACGCAGCAATGATAGGATTGGAGAAGTTCGGTGAGCAAATGAAGACCCTTTGAAGTCATATTGCATGGTACCCATTCCACGGGTCTCAACTCTCCAGGTTTAAGGTATTCTTCCTTCAGCTAAAACATGCATGTGGAACCCAGAGTATGTTCAACCGTGTGATCGGGAGACGTGTTCCAATATGTGTCAGTTTTCGTCCCCTGGTACTCGGGTGCAACATTCCAAACGCTTTACTAACACTCTCCCGACTTGGAGAGTCAGTGCCTTTAACCTCCTGTTTGGCCCAGTTTGCAATTTCTGCGGAAGATGAACAGGAATAGGGAGAACCAATGACAGACTAGCTGGAGGTGTCTGGACGGGCAAATTTAACTCTCATTTCCCACCAGTAAGAGGAATTAACCAAAGGTTCAGCATGCCGTGCCGGAACCAGATTAGGGCCTGAAGCCATCCTGCGGTGTTGCGGCCAGCTCACGAGAAAGCGAGTTGAAGAAAGGAGCTCAGGGGCACTGTAATTCACAAACCTGCAGAGTTATAAATGACAGCTATCGTCCAAAAATATACTGAAGTAAGGCTGCCAAGAGGACTTGAAAGCGGGGCAGAATTGCAGGAAACCGATTTCAGGAGGTAGACTGGAATTGCATTTAAAGCATAGGAAAAGAGGCAGAACGTCCACAATGATGCACTTGGCCAAAAAGGGCGTATGCGTTTTTTCCTGAATATATTCAGGAAAAAACGCATACGCACTTTTTGGCCAACCAAGAAAGCTTGTAAAGGATATCTGCACTACAGTGAAGTCTCACTTCCCCCCGGGCAAAAGGGCCATCTGAAAAACGTGTAAAATCCAGAAAGGCAGGACAGGCCATGGAGAACTGGGAGCCTTGTTATGCTGATGGGTGGGATGTAAATTGCCAACAGCCACTCGGGAGAAGTGTATGGTGTTTCCTGAAACATCTAAAAAACAAAGCAACAGAGCCTAGGGCACTTCCACTTATGGTCCTATAGCTTAGGGAAATTAAAATCAAAAGACACAGCCACCCCAAAGGTTGGGACGGCTCTGTTTACAAGAACCTGGTTTACGGTACAAGTTCAATATCGCAGAAAGTGAAAAATGGATAAAGAAGTTGTGGTACTTACGTACAATGCAATATCACTCAGCAAGGAAATCTATGTCATCAGGCCCGTAGCAGCATAATGAGTGGATTCAGGTATGATGATTCTAACTGAAATAAGTCACACAGAAAAAGAAACATCATAAGATATCACTAATACACGGAATGTAAACTTGGCTACACAGGAAATGAATTACAAAACAGAACAGGGTCTCAAATTTAGAAAACCAACATATGCTTGCTTAAGGCGAAAGGTGAGTTGGGGTGCTGCATAAAACCAGAGATTGAAATGAGCACAGATAAAGTTCCTTAAGCCAAATATGGAATAGACAAGAGCTACTCCTTGCTCAACGAAATGGATTCAACACCCCATATTAAACACCTAAGAATATACCTGACTATGAAGTATCTTAAAACCGATGGATTGCTATGTCTCCGAAAGAGAATCAAGCGTGTGTGCAGGGGCATAAACGCAGCAGTGATAGGATTGGAGAGGTTCGGTGAGCAAATGAAGACCCTTTGAAGTCATATTGCATGGTACCCATTCCACGGGTCTCAACTCTCCAGGTTTAAGGTATTCTTCCTTCAGCTAAAACATGCATGTGGAACCCAGAGTATGATCAACCGTGTGATCGGGAGACGTGTTCCAATATGTCTCAGTTTTCGTCCCCTGGTACTCGGGTGCAACATTCCAGACGCTTTACTAACACTCTCCCGACTTGGAGAGTCAGCGCCTTTAACCTCCTGTTTGGCCCAGTTTGCAATTTCTGCGGAAGATGTACAGGAATAGGGAGAACGAATGAGAGACTAGCTGGAGGTGTCTGGACGGGCAAATTTAACTCTCATTTCCCACCAGGAAGAGGAATTAACCAAAGGCTCAGCGTGCCGTGCCGGAACCAGATTAGGGCCTGAAGCCATCCTGCGGTGTTGCGGCCAGCTCACGAGAAAGCGAGTTGAAGAAAGGAGCTCAGGGGCACTGTAATTCACAAACCTGCAGAGTTATAAATGACAGCTATCGTCCAAAAATATACTGAAGTAAGGCTGCCAAGAGGACTTGAAAGCGGGGCAGAATTGCAGGAAACCGATTTCAGGAGGTAGACTGGAATTGCATTTAAAGCATAGGAAAAGAGGCAGAACGTCCACAATGATGCACTTGGCCAAAAAGGGCGTATGCGTTTTTTCCTGAATATATTCAGGAAAAAACGCATGCGCCCTTTTTGGCCAACCAAGCAAGCTTGCAAAGGAAATCTGCACTACAATGAAGTCTCACTTCCCCCCGGTCTTAAGGGCCATCTGAAAAAAGTGTAAAATCCAGAAAGGTAGGACAGGCCATGGAGAACTGGGAGCCTTGTTATGCTGATGGGCGGGATGTCAATTGCCAACAGCCACTCAGGAGAAGTGTATGGTGTTTCCTGAAACATCTAAAAAACAAAGCAACAGAGCCTAGGGCACTTCCACTTATGGTCCTATAGCTTAGGGAAATTAAAATCAAAAAGACACAGCCACCCAAAAGTTGGGACGGCTCTGTTTACAAGAACCTGGTTTACGGTACAAGTTCAATATCACAGAAAGTGAACAATGGATAAAGAAGTTGTGGTACTTACGTACAATGCAATATCACTCAGCAAGGAAATCTATGTCATCAGGCCCGTAGCAGCATAATGAGTGGATTCAGGTATGATGATTCTAACTGAAATAAGTCACACAGAAAAAGAAACATCATAAGATATCACTAATACACGGAATGTAAACTTGGCTACACAGGAACTGAATTGCAAAACAGAACAGGGTCTCAAATTTAGAAAACCAACTTATGCTTGCTTAAGGGGAAAGGTGAGTTGGGGTGCTGCATAAAACCAGAGATTGAAATGAGCACAGATAAAGTTCCTTAAGCCAAATATGGAATAGACAAGAGCTACTCCTTGCTCAACGAAATGGATTCAACACCGCATATTAAACACCTAAGAATATACCTGACTAGGAAGTATCTTAAAACCGATGGATTGCTATGTCTCCGAAAGAGAATCAAGCGTGTGTGCAGGGGCATAAACGCAGCAGTGATAGGATTGGAGAGGTTCGGTGAGCAAATGAAGACCCTTTGAAGTCATATTGCATGATACCCATTCCACGGGTCTCAACTCTCCAGGTTTCAGGTATTCTTCCTTCAGGTAAAACATGCATGTGGAACCCAGAGTATGATCAACCATGTGATCGGGAGATGTGTTCCAATATGTCTCAGTTTTCTTCCCCTGGTACTCGGGTGCAACATTCCAGACGCTTTACTAACACTCTCCCGACTTGGAGAGTCAGTGCCTTTAACCTCCTGTTTGGCCCAGTTTGCAATTTCTGCGGAAGATGAACAGGAATAGGGAGAACCAATGACAGACTAGATGGAGGTGTCTGGATGGGCAAATTTAACTCTCATTTCGCACCAGGTAGAGGAATTAACCAAACGCTCAGCGTGCCGTGCCGGAACCAGATTAGGGCTTGAAGCAATCCTGCGGTGTTGCGGCCAGCTCACGAGAAAGCGAGTTGAAGAAAGGAGCTCAGGGGCACTGTAATTCACAAACCTGCAGAGTTATAAATGACAGCTATCGTCCAAAAATATACTGAAGTAAGGCTGCCAAGAGGACTTGAAAGCGGGGCAGAATTGCAGGAAACTGATTTCAGGAGGTAGACTGGAATTGCATTTAAAGCATAGGAAAAGAGGCAGAACGTCCACAATGATGCACTTGGCCAAAAAGGGCGTATGCGTTTTTTCCTGAATATATTCAGGAAAAAACGCATACGCCCTTTTTGGCCAACCAAGCAAGCTTGCAAAGGAAATCTGCACTACAATGAAGTCTCACTTCCCCCCGGTCAAAAGGGCCATCTGAAAAAAGTGTAAAATCCAGAAAGGCAGGAAAGGCCATGGAGAACTGGGAGCCTTGTTATGCTGATGGGCGGGATGTAAATTGCCAACAGCCACTCGGGAGAAGTGTATGGTGTTTCCTGAAACATCTAAAAAACAAAGCAACAGAGCCTAGGGCACTTCCACTTATGGTCCTATAGCTTAGGGAAATTAAAATCAAAAGACACAGCCACCCCAAAGTTTGGAATGGCTGTGTTTACAAGAACCTGGTTTACGGTACAAGTTCAATATCGCAGAAA